>NC_056735.1:698324501-698359501 GCF_019279795.1 Protopterus annectens
TGACCCAATCAGATCTTCCCAGTGACCAATTACAAATAAATAAACAAATCAATGACCACATCTAAGAAAATGTACTCAGTTTCTCAAGTTACTTCCATCACTGACTCTTAAAGTTGGAGGACTGAATTCAAAAGATCCTCAACATGCACAGTCCATATCTTTTAACCTCTTAGCTCAGGAAATCTGGATAAAACCAAAAATAATAGAGAAACAAAATCTCAAAATCAGAGACTTATTTTAACTCATTAATTCCAGTGAAGCTCGGGAAGTTTGCACTGTAACTTCCAATGGGTGGAGCCTAAGCCTTTTGACAGAATATAATTATGTCCTCGCATTTCAAGCAAATGTTCATATCTCTGGAACCATAGGGGTTATGAAAGAAGTACACATGGCAAACTCTTCAACACTAACTATTTTTATAGTGGTTGTATTCTTCAAGTTCTTCTTCTTAAACTGAACTTTATAAGTCACAGTAAACACGAGTAACTATTATGTTTGTAATATTTTGTAAACAGCTTACAATATCTCAGCAACCATTCAAGTTACACACATACTGTCAGTATCATTTTATTCATCGAGATGAGAGCTTTCATATGAGGCTAAGGAGTTCTATCTATGTTACTTAGTTGTTGAGATAGTTAGAAAAATGTGAAAATTATACCCATATAAATTAATATCATAAAAAAACATTTAATATATCTTTGCCTGTACTAGACAGAAGTCAATATTAATGCAGTTGAGTTTGCCATTGTGTAAGCTTTAAGATGAAACCTTTTAAAGCCTTATACATAGCATAGTTTTGGAATTACTGATTCAAATATGAACAAGCAATATTTGACACCTATATTATTCTTATAAACTTACGGGGGGGGATTCAGTAATCCTCTGTGTAGGACGAACGAAGTCCTACTCGGAGACTGCAGTCTAAGAGTTAGACGTCAGTGCGTCATGCATATGCATGAGGGTGCGCTGACTCAACTCCCAGGCTAACACGGAGCATGTAGGAGTGCAGGGGGCATGTCAGACTGCCAAGCAGTCCAAATATCCACGCCCCTGCAAGTGCCTAACTCTGCAAATGTCAGCAGATATGAGCGAGTCCGCTCAAATGTGTATACCCCCAACACTACACTCCCCCACATTAAAAAGCCCTGTACAAATGAAATAATATGTAAAACATTTTTTTTTTTTATTATTCACCATATAGCTGCCCGTATTTGCATGTGTGTGCACGGGTGTGCCCATTGCTTAGCTACAGTTAACAGTTTAGACATCGAAGAAGATAATAAACCACTTATATGCAAATTAAGCCAAATAGGAATAGTGTAGTGGTAGAGCCTTCGCACAAAGAGGAGGCATTCCCGGTTCGGGTCCCACCGCTCCCCTCTCCTTTTTCTGTAGGAAATCCGTGCATAAAAATAAATCCTGACATTTACCTTTTAAATTATATTAAAATGCATCGAAATGGCCTATGTAGTAGTGAACGATATTTTAAATATATATAAGAAAGTGAAACAGTCATGCATAATAATGAATGCATAAGTAACCTATCTTAAGCAATGTGAAGCACTGCTAAGCAATGTTTACCAGTATTAAGCACATTTAAGAATAATTGCCCATAGCTAAGCACTGCTTTAACTAGCACAATAGCTTTGCGCGGAGCTGCGCTTCGCGCCAACTAGCGAAAACCAAACATGTTTGCACAGAGGTGCGCACCGCACTAACTAGCACAACGTCGGCCAATGTAGGGCAACATCGAGCAATGTAGAGCAATGTAGAGCAAAGTCGAGCAACGTTGGACAAAGTTGAGCAAAGTTGGCTAAACACAGCCACACCCCCTACTGGTCAGGCCAGTAGTAAAATAAAAAAGCAATGACAGGTCTCGAACCCGGGATAGTGTGCACCCTATTCACAGTACTAATCCATTAAGCCGTGACAGCATTTGATGTGCATGGACTGTCAACACACATATACATATGAATCAAAGTTTACCCAGTGCTAAGCAGGTGTGCACTCAGTTAAGAACTTTAAAATCTGACCAATCACAAATAAGTGTGGGAAATGAGGCATATTTAAGTTCCATAGGTGGGAATACTCGCCATAACTGGTTGCAGCTCCCATCTGCAGGCAGCAATGGCTGGTGTCGGAGAGGGCTCTCGCTTCTGAGCACAACGGTGGGGCATTGAGGAGTCAAAACTGATGGTTTGGCTCATCGTCCATCGTCATGATGCTAGACTCCTACAGGGCCAGTTCCAGGGCACGGAATACAAAGAGGAGGCCTGGAACCGTCTCGCACATGAACTCACCAGTGCCACAGGCGCGCCTCGTACTGGTGAGCAGGTTAAACATCACCATGCAGACCTGAAGAGATGCAAGCAGGACCTACTGAACCAATGGATACAGGAGGCCCGTGGGATGCAAAATGCCCCACTACTGAGTAGGTAGATATGGACTGAAATATGTAAAAATTGCTAGTGTAGTCGATAGTATGGATAGGTATATGTCTCACTATCACTTCATTTACTTCACAGCTGCAGGTGTCCGTGCTGCGAATCAGCAAGCCTATGCAGATAGGCTGCTAAGGCTGCACCACCAGGCAGGTTAGTCATTTTTCTGCATGTACTGTTTCATAAAATAAGTGAGAGAGTCTGGCTAAAAGTGGCTCAACCCAATAATATAGGTATAATAAGGCTTGAATAACCTCTCTGCATGAACTGTTATGTAAAATAAGTGAGAGAGCCTGAAAAAGATCATTGTAACCCATTAATAAAGGTATAATAAGTCCTGAATTGTTTCTCTGCATGTATTGTTATATAAAATAAGTGAGAGAGCCAAAAAAAGAGTGTTGTAAACCATAAATGAAGGTATAATACATCCTGAATAAGATGTCTGCATGCACTGTAATAACAAATAAATGAGAGAGTCACTAGAAAAGTGTGTAATGTCATTAATAAAGGTATAACACCTGTAGTGTGTCCATGTCACTTACTTTGAAATGTAGATGTACACTTGCAGTATAGAAATAGTAGCGTTGTATTAAGCGCTGTCAACCCACACTTGGGTAGACCCATAGAAAGTGTACGAAGGGATTGCCAGTATCTCTTAAGCATATATACAGTCCTCAACTGTAGTTTCAAGGCTGGCATGTATAGGTAAATCTGGCACATGAGTAGCTTGTAATTGTGTGCACAGGAAATGTCAGTGTGCTGCTAAAAATGTAGGGGGCTATTACAATTTAACTGGTAATGTCACCTGAACACATCCAGATATGTAGACATATGAATATAAATAAAATATATAAATATGTAGCAGTAACATCTGCATCCTGGACAGTTTGTATATTAGATACTGGTCAGGTACATAATGAACTAGCAAAACACATCCCACAATGTACAGGACATTGCCTAGTGTAATAATACATGTAGTGGATATATACCTGCAGTCAGTAGGAATGTAGTGTAAACTATAAGTTCATATAAGTTGTTTTACACCCTACTGTATGTGCATAAACAATGCAATTCCACACCTCAATGGGTATGTGTAATCTCAAAACATTTGTTGGGACATATGTCCTATTGGTTTATAAATATCTGCATAACTTTGATGCATGTGCCCTGTTCAAACACCACAGTCTTGGTGGCCTGTTGCCACCAATCATTCCTGCATGCCGTTGGAATGTCCACTGTCATTTAATATATGCATGTCTTATGTTTGCTGTTCAACTGTTGGAACTCTGGTGTGTTGGGTTAATGGTTGTCATGAAATACACCTAAACACAGAACGTATGGGAAGGCCTGTCCCACCTCAGCTGGCGATGGCACCTGGCACCAGCAAGTCTGGTGCCCAGCCCGGGACTTCCTCCTCCATTGGCCCTGTGCCACCTTTGGATGGAAGCGCCACAGGAGATGGGGCTCGTCCCCCCGTGCAAGCGTGGCTAGAGGAGGGCCACCTGTCACCCTCCGAAGGGTCCTGGCTGTGGTGCGTAGGGAGATCCAGCGTTCAGTCATTGATCCCCTATGCCAGCTCGAAGCAAGAGTGGGGCGACTCATGGGTGAGCCTGCCCCTCCTATGCAGCCCCCAGCACAGCCACCCTCCAGGCTGTGAAGGTGCAGTGGTGACTGCCCATGGGTGGGGATCTCAGTTCCACTGTTACCATCTGTGGGCTCATGGGCTTGTGATTTCCAAACATCCTTCCCTGTCAATTGTGTTCACCCACCCCATGTGTCATATTCCACCCCTGTATGCATCTTGTTTGTCTTGTCTGTTTACCTCCCCAACCTACCTCCCAAAACATACCTACTTCCCCTACCCCACATTCCACTCTCACCTGAAAAAAAAAATGGGCAATCTGCTCCCACAAAAAATTACACCCCGTATATAGCTGCCAATTTTACACAAATATCCGCTGGACACAGACACTGAAATTAAATTGGCAGTACAACATACTTCGTTGTCCTCACCCCTCTCTCAGGGGTGGAAGGTTTCAAAATTCCCTCCAAATTACTAGTATATGCACAGCTGTTGCTGTTAAAGAAATGGGCAGCTATGGACCTTCCCTACACCCATCCTGCACATCCCGAGCTGTTTTTCCTACTGTCTTTCCCTCTTTGTGCCCCTTTTTCACCACTTTCCTATCTCCCCATTTTCTTTTCTTTCAAAGAAATGAACGCGGGAGTAAGCGCTTGTAAGCGGGTTTAAGCGAGTGTGCGCATGTGTGCACTTAGCTAAGTATTGCTAAGTGTCGCGCAAACCCGCTTACAACTGCTTAAAAGTGCCTTAGTCACCCTGCATATGAGGGGCTTTGTTCTGCTCAGCAGCAAAATAAAACACCACTGTCAGTCTCGAACCCCTGACCTTGGACACACTAGACTGCATGAAGTACCACTAGACCACAGTAGATATACAGCAAGATGTTGCTGAAATATATATATATCATGCATCAGAATGTGTGAATATAAAGGAAAGGTAGGAATGCCATAAAACAAAACCGGTTCTGTGGAACTTTACCAGCAGTTGTTGTGGAATTGCATTACATGACTGTGATAACAGAACCAGACATTCTAGCAGTAAATACTGTTACAGCAGCACTTCACATCCCCCACACAGTATCATAGCAAGACAATCCCCACCCAAATGTACAAAATACCAGTGTGTTCAAGGTACAGCAAGGATGTAGGTAGGCATACTCAGTACTGGAATTGTCCAGTTTCATGAGCATCCTGTGATAATGTCAACAAAATAAAAAGCACAAACAATGCAGAAGTGAATACATTAATATCCACAGTATAGCTGTTCCCAAACAGTTCATGTGCCAAATGAAAACATCTCAATAACAACATATGTATGGCAGCTAATTGTAGATGTTGTAAAGAAACTCCATACTCCCATATATCTTGTGTTAGCATTTCTAGGGGTGAGTACAATTCTACACTGTCAACTGTGTACTGGAAGAGGCAACATTCAGGTCTGAGTACAACATACAAATAACTGGCTACACCCTTAGCGACAGTGAGAAGAAGTATACCAACCTTCTGACTTACACAACGGTGTCCACAGCAAACAAGCATGGTCCCTACTCTGGAATTCTGAAAGGGCTATGCCTACCTGACCTAGAAATTTATAGCACTGGGTTGCTATGACAGTGAGTACTGCAAGTACTACACAGCAGGCTGCATGCAATTGTCAAATGGTGGCCACCAATTGGTACAGAGGCCATCACATGCACATGTGCAGATACCTATAAAAGCAGTCTGTACTTGCTGTCCACACATGCAATCATTCCATTGCAGGTACGGAGGGAAAGAGAGAGAAAGAGAGACAAAAATGAAAGAAAAGGTGATGTAAAGTAAAGAAATATAACAAAAAGAATATACTGAAAAAAATCAGTATACTGACAAAAGAAATTATATTGAAAAAATGTATTGAAAAGAAATTACATAGAAAAAAACATTGAAATAAAATATATTGAAAAAAGATTTGAAAGAAAAATATATAGAAAAAAAAAATAAAAAAAATATATTGAAAAAGAAATATATTGAAAAAAATACATATTGAAAGAAAATATTTAGAAAATTATATATATTGAGAAACAAATATTGAAAATCAATATATTCTGAAATAAAAATCTATTTAAAAAAATCCTGAACAGTAAAGGAGATACTGAAACCAAAATCTATATTGGGAAAAAAAGTATACCAGGATATACAGCAACAGATACAAACACATACAAAGGAAAGTTATGTAACAGCTATGTATTTATTGGAAAGTAGTAGATGTTTATGAAGAGTATTCTATTTAGTTTGAATCATCCATATGTGGCAGCAGTACGTATCGATGCACAGATGCACCTCATAACCACTGGCATGAGGAAACGAGTGTGTTGCTGTGTGCAGTGGGATGTGACGGTGACATATGTAGTTCAGCATTAAATGTCAAACATCTGATCCATGTTATCTGTGTTCTGTACAGTAGTGTGTACATAGTCTGAGGTAGTAGCCCATACAGTTATGCAAACATGGATGCGACAGAGTAACAAATGCATGATAGTCATATTAATGTGTAGCTTAGCATTGGCAACAGCTGTACCAGGCTAGTATGCTAATTCAGCATTAGCAGCTATGTATACACCCTCTGATATTACTGTGTGCTCACATGTGACACCTATTCATGTTGCAGCAAGGCCCAACAGGTCAGCCATGAGGTACATGTACTTACAACAGTGTGGTTCTTGTGTGTGTATGGTACACACATACGGAGAGATCTGTCCGTGTCAGATATATTAGCATCTGTACATGTGCACTGAGCAAGGGACATACTGCAACTGTTTGTGAATGGTGGATATATATATATATATATATATATATATATATATATATATATTGTTGAAGGTTATGTGCATGTTTCTATGTAGGTTGTAGTGTGTGATAGACCAGACAGCATACAGTGCTGGTATATGACATGTGGTGGTTAAACGCTGTGGGTATGATTCATCAGGTTTGCAGTGTTAGAGCCATTGAGGCCTGCTAAAGCTACATGGGCTGAGAACACCTTCAACGCATTCTGCACAACACTGTGCAATGTTATGACATAACTGCATACGTCACAACCTTCCCATACTTGATATACCCACCATGACAGGTAGACAGTATATGTGCCTATATGTATATCTATATGTATAGCAATGGATGTTCATATGCATGTGTGTATATATATATATATCTATATATATATATATATATATATATATATATAGAGAGAGAGAGAGAGAGAGGGGGTCATAATTACTGCAACAGATGTCTGGTGACAAAGCCATGGAATCAAGCTCAATGTTGACACTTCATTGGCATCCCTCCTTGCAAAGACTCAGTACCCATGAACTACCACATAGGTGGTAGTCTACTTAACCCTGAAGGTGTGATAAAAGACCATGGGACACAGGTGGACAGTAGTCTCCCTTCGATAGTCACAGTGCCACACTAGTCATGTAATCCGTCTACGTGGCACACATCATCACAAAAGTTGTGTCATCCAGAGAAAAATAGGTGAGTGTTCCCCTCTACTCCCCACACATAAGACCGAGTATAGAGTACAATGCCCCATGTGGTATGTACCTCACAAGACGTCTGCAGCAAATAGAAAGGACACAGACATACCTCACAAAGAGTGATACCGGTGACAAACAGATGCCCTATACAGACCGTCCGACAAACCCACAACTACAGTATGTTGCATACCGCCTACCCAGAGGTGACCTCTGACTGACATACTAAGCTATGTCAAACCCAGATCTGTTGGACATGCTCCATGTAAACAGATCACAATCTGTATGAGCCACAGGCTCTAGGGACCCAAACCCTTTGACCACAATAAACAACACATGCTGGAGGGATAGATTCCTATCTCAGACACATCCCATACTCTGGAACTAACCAACTATCCATAGCAAACAAAACTCCTAATTAGCAGTCATCATAAATAATCCTGGAGATTGTATGGGAGATAGTGAATACACCCAGGCAATCACCTCAGTGTCTCTGCTTGACTGGGCCACATGACATTTAAATACCTGTGTGTCAGAGGCCAGGGTAGCATATGGCTAGAGTTATATAGGCCCTAGGGCCAATAGCCTCTTATCTACCTATGAAGTGATACACACCCACATGTACTTGTTGCAATAATCAATATGTGAGGTGACTGAGTGTGATGGTGAATGTGTTGGTGAATGTGTCAGAGTTCGGTATATGTGTGATAGCTTAGTGGGAAACTGTTTCAGTCATGGTATTATGTGTCCTAGCTGTGATCCCAGCAAAAGATGTGTATGCAATTGGTAAGCAGAAAAAGCAGCATGCCATACGGTCTGACGTAGTCCCTTGTTGTCGACTGGGTTGTCCCATTGTAGGCTAAAGCAGTACATGTATGCTTATTGGGTGTTACTGCTGGTGAATCCAACTCCTGTATGAACTGTAGTACTACCTGAAGCTATATGCCTAAACAGAACAGTGTGGTGTATGTGCACATTTATTGGAACCACTATTATGTGTGTTCCCTGTAGTCCTCACAGATTACTTACCTCAGGCATAAGGTCTGGTAACTACTGACACATAGTATTGTAAGGTACACAGGTAAAGTCACCTGGGTTGCCATACTTTTGTGTCTGTTATGTATGTCTGCTGTGTGTGTGGGTATGCCTGTACCATGGCCTTGGTCATATGTGTGTTACAGGATATAACTGCATATCTAGCAACATGTATAGTCTAGTACAGCAGTATGCCACCTATATTAACGAATGTGCACATATGTTAGGCAGGGGTCTGCCATCAATGACTAGTGTGGTATACTGGTAATACTGTCAGTGGACTTTACATTCATTGCAATGGATTACATATTTCATGATGCATTAGCATGATATATACCTCCTGTGGCTAGGTGGTGCATTGTGTCACATACAGTGTGTCATGTACTGTTGTATAGTCTTACATACTGTTATAACCTTGTTGCTGTGCAAAACATGGTTTGATATATAGAGTTTGCCAGGCACTGTCAGGCATCTGTGTGTTGAGAACTGATATGCGGTATTGAAAGTGTGTATCTTCTGACAGCCAATAGGTTGCTATATATGGCAGTTAATTTATATCTGTACTTTAGAATATTATGTGTGCCACATGACTTGCTCACACATATTGTTTAATTGTCTTCCAGGGTAATGTCCCACCATCGTAACCCACCATATAGCAAGGCCGAGGAGGAAGCCATCACAGCAAGCCTGGTGCAGCACTGTGCGCTGCTGTTCTCCAGAACCAGCCAGGACCAGCATGAGCGGGCTGCACTGTGGCAAGATCTTGTCCATTGTGTAAATGTCATAGGCATGCATAACCAGACATATGAGCAGGTACGCCATCACTGCAGTGATTTAATTAGACATCTCCGGCAGCGTGCATCTGATATCCACAGACAACAGCTTGCCACAGGTGGGGGGTAGTCATCCATCCCCCCCTCAACAGAGTGGAGGAGCTGCTCCTGAGCCAGTTGGCTCCTGGCCAACAACAACCACAGCAATTAACATGTATCATCATGGAGGCCGGAGCCACCCAGCAAGTTGACATGGAGCGTGCAGGTAACATGGCATAGCCGTAGAATACTGTTACCTCTATTGGTAGAGCATGCTTATGTGAGATGTGTACTGTGTAGTTAGATGATGTGGTGCCTAGTGTTGTGCAATACTAATAATTAGGAATATAATCTGTAGGCCTGTGACTGTCCACCGTTGTACTACTGTAAGATTGCAAACACACAGTAGCAATGCCACAGTTGTTGCACTGAGAAAGTGTCTGATATCCTTTTAGGTCCCTCTGGTGTGACAGCAAGGCAGCAGAGCCATGCTGGTGAGTGTGTTATACCTTTAATATTGCTAATTAAATGTGCATGTCATAGGTGAGGTGTAGGTTATGTACACGTAACACACCTACGCATAATGCATGCTGTGCATGTTTGCTGTGAGACTATGCACATCCTAGTAATGTGGGTAGCTGCCTAAAACACATACAATACACAGAGCATCCCACACAATTGTGGCAACACTGTAGAGGACATCGGATAGGCAGAGTCGATACACATGCACACAACATACACACCTTTGTCATACGCAGTACATGTTAACATGCTATACATGGCATATTCAGACACCCGCTGTAAGATCACACTACAGTATCCCAAACCTCATCTACACAGCACACTTAATATACCTAAGGGGTAGATGCCTCACATGTGGCTGTGCAACACCCTTCAACACATAACACATTCATGTTAGGCAATGCCCTCTATTGGGCACCTCACAAACCCATGTAACAACTGGCCGTGAAATGGTGACTGTAGCCATGGTACTGCAGTTCAGGTACAGCATGCTATGTGCCAGTCTGGTGCACATTAGTAGCCTTGCGTGACCACATGATGCTGCATGATGATGGCTCATGGTACTACACCCCATCCAGTTACAGTGGCCACAGTAATACACATATCATGAATTGCTATGCACCTCAATGTTGTGTGTGTGCAGACATATGCACCTATACACAATATGCATAGCAATCCCCATTTGTAGAAAGTGACACACATATGTCTTGTAATGCTATGGGGTGTATATGTCACATGACACACATTGTGTATGTGTGATGTTTCATGTAGCAGTTGTGTGGTAACATGCCATGCCTTGGCTGGCACTGGCATGTCCGCAATATGTCCTACACTCACCATAACCACTGTACAATGGCTATGTTGAGCAATGGTATTCCATCAGGTATACATGCAACACTCATCCTGTGTGTATACATAGCATGCATGTGCTATACCTGTGTCCACAATCATCTGCTAAAGACACAGATGCTCTAATCAGAAATGGATATCCATGTGACACACTGATACAAATCCAGCCATGGTATGTATACCTGTGAATGATGGTGCACAGGACATTGCAGGGCTTTTAAAACCTGCACAGCAATGTTGTATCCATGTACACATTGCGTTCCAGGGTGAGGCCATTCACTGAACAATACACACATGCATCAAGGCCATGTATACTGTTATTAGCAATGGCTGTCTACACTCACACTGCATGCTGCTGAGCAACCCACGTCCTGCATGCTGCCACGTTTGATATAAATGTTTGGCTTGTGATACTGTACCCCAACATCACATGCTATTGAGTATGTTCGGGATTGCTGGTGGTGTGTGTGTGTGTGTGTGTGTGTGTGTGTGTGTGTGTGTGTGTGTGTGTGTGTGTGTGTGTGTGTGTGTGTGTGTGTCTATACTAGTGAGGAGTGTATTTGTGTGCATGTGTGCATGTGTTCATGTGTGCAAGAGTGCATGTGTGTATGTGTGCATGTGTGCATGTGTTCATGTGTGCATGTGTTCATGTGTTCATGTGTTCATGTGTGCATGTGTGCATTTGTGCTGACATCATGTACAGGTCATAAAGTGTGTTTCCTGTCTCCCTCTCACAGGTGCTGATACTGGGATGGTTCATTGCAGCAGGGAAACTGATGTCACTGAGCATGATAGTGGCAATGATGATAGGTGTGTTGAGGCACAGGCATGTTTGCCAGGGTCTATCATTGGGCCACCAATCGACACTACACAAGTGTCCACTCCATCCATGCAAACAGTCATACTGCCAATACATCTGTCACCAATGCCCTTAGCAGAGGGACAGCATATAGCCGGCATTGGCCAGGACAGTATGGTATCCATGGCACATGCATCCCGACACAGCAGCCATTCCCAGATGTCTGGAAGGGTACCACATAGGCAGATGTCCAGGGGTTCTCGGAGGACTGCTGCCCATCATGCCACTGGCAGATGTGCCACAGGTCTAACTACCTCACGCATGGTCCAGTCTGTCATGGAGGCACAGGCACGTATGGAACAGTACACCAGACAGGGACTGAGGGCACAGAGGGCACATAACATTGCCATAATAGACAGTATCCATGACCTAGATGGTGCCATCCGCAATTACACTGAGGTCACCGATAGATGTTGGGGAGAGAGACTAGATGTCCTTCGCAATGTCATGTTCATGTGTCAGGACAGTGTGGGACGGTTGAGTCATCGACGTGGACGTATGCCAGCAACATCAGCAGCTGGCAGTCACCGCGGACGTCCCTCAAGTAACAGCCGCTCCCATAGTGCCAGTACCAGCCCCAGCAATGTTGGGGGTGGGCTGTCCATGGAATGTCCTAGAAGACCACGTGCACATGGCTCTGGACAGTCCCAGCAGGGACCTGGGTCCAGTGTACATCCATTTACCTCTGGGGATAGTACCCAGTCTGGCTTGGTACCTGAATCTGTCAGTAGCACCCCTGCCAGGCAAAGGCACCATATCCGTGGCCAGAGACAGTGATCTGTAAAGCCTCACAGGTACAGTCTGTGGCTGTCCCACAAGTACCCATATGTGGCAGCCGCATGGTGGAACTGTGTGCATGCAGACACACACACATAATCCAAACACCTAGGACTAACACCTACCCACACTCTTTACATCAACATTGGCCCATACCATTATTCTTGCCCCTCACACACAGACACACACACACACACACACACACACACACACACACACACACACACACACACACACACACACACACACACACACACACACACACACACACACACACACACACACACACACACACACACATGTCGATTGGATGGCTCACTGTAGGCCTCTGGCAGACCAACAGCACACCCTGTGCATATGATGAAACCTGTGCCACCTCCTGTCATCTATAACATCGATGCATGAACAGGCTACCATGGTGCTGATGCACAGGGTGTCTTTATAGTAGTATAGCAATGTTAGCATTTAGTCAGCAGTAGAGTGTAATGATATGTTTGAAGGTGTATCAGAGCAGGCATGATGCATTAAAGCTATGATTGTCATTGTAGTGTGGTTTACACCAGTGTTAGTTCCAATTGTATATTTTCCACCCACGTGCCACTTGGCTGATTTGTGCAGTATTGGCAGCATGTGTTAGTGAGTGGACGGTATGTGTGGGATGTGTGTAGCACATATTTGCAGGTGTACAGGTGTGGTAATGGTGGAGGTGCATTGTCTGCATGTACATGCATAGTGGACACATGGGCAGGGTGACATGCTCTGTATTACACAGTAACACTCCATAGTTTCTATTGGTGGCCAGTATGCATTGTACAACACACATTTTGGAACCTGTCTACACATGTGTGTATGACATAGTTTGACACTGTGCTGTGGGTGATACTGTTACTATCTGTCATTGTTTTGCATTCTGGTAGTATACATGACTTCAACAGCCTGACCATAACCAATCGTTAGATGATGTCTTGACAACTGACACACAGATGTAGGACACACAGCAACATTTGGATCCTTCAGGTACTATGCTATGCCAGTAACCAGTGGTATTCAGCTGCACTCATTACTGGGGCCACTCCTGTTCAGCATATGGCTCTCTTAGGTACAAGCAATCACAGTAGGGATATGTCTGTCCACATGTGCTAATGCATATTGTGGCCTATACTGCATTCTCCAGGTGACACACACATCCTCCACAAGGGTATCATACAGACAGATACCTGTTGTCAAACCCATGCTGTAAAGCTATAGGAGAAACTAGGCATAATCATCCACCTTTACAGAACATAGTATCCCCACAGTATCACATAGGTAGTAGCCACCAACATGATGAAATGGTACCGATGTGTACATACAACCTAGTGTTATGTCATCTCTCCTTTGATAATCACATTCCCTAAGGTATTTTGAAATCCCTCGGTGGATCACATAAGCAAGAAGGGGTCTGTATGCATGTCCACACAGTTTGTTGTACACCTATAATGCATAGTCATCATTGACCGACTCTGCTGTATTTGAACATGTCGGACATATGCCTCAGCCATAAACCCTCACTCACACAATTCAACAGAAACCGTAATGAGTGTGTGTGATACGGATGACCTAGGCCAGGCATCACTGCAGTGGCTGGCCTTTTCATAAGCATACAGATGTGACCTAAGGTTTGTGAAGCAGCAGCACGGTTTGGCAAAGATGACAACTGTGTACTTGGACAAAGCAGAGTTCACACACATGCAATGATTGAGGTAACATGTACGTATATGTATTTGCCTCACAGCTACCTCACATGTGCTATGCCTACTGATATGTCATACGGTGGTAAAAGCAAAATCCCTAACACAATGGCCAACACTGTCACACACACTCACCAAGTGCTGGATTCAAACCCCTACTTAACTGCTTCATGATACTAGAGGAATATGCATTAACATGACACGCTATACACATCACTGTGGGTTCTCTTTTCCACAGGTATATTTGTAGGATGGTGACATCATCAGACATGACAAAGATTGGTTTCACACTTTTAAGGTGTTTTACTACTCTCCTAAAAGGTTGCCCCTTCCCAAGGAGGCCACACACAAACACACCCACACAGTTGTTAAGTGCAGGATTCAAACCTCCTACCTAACTGCTTCATGATACTAGAGAAGTACACATTAATACGACGCACTATACACATTACTGGGGGGTCGCTTTTCCACAGGTATGTTTGTAGGATGGTGACATCATCAGACTTGACAAAGATTGTTTTAACACTTTTAAGGTGTTTCACTACTCTCCAAAATGTTTGTTCTTTCCCCAGGAGACCACACACAAACTTGTCGAGTGCAGGATTCAAACCACTACCTAACTACTTTATGATACTATAGAAATGCGCATTTACACTCCGTGCTATACACATTACTGTGAGCTATCCTTTCCACAGGTTTATTTGTAGGATGGTGACATCATAAGACTATACAGAGTGGGTTACATTAGGTGACATTAGGTGGGCTACATTGAAGGAATGTCTAAACACCTTGGCCATGTGTTCATCAAAGGGAAGTTTGCTATCTACCTGTATCCCCAGGGCCATAATGACTTTCTCCGTACATACTGGATTACTACCTATGTGGTAATTTGTGTGCACTTTGTTGTACCCAAATGGGATGACTATGCATTCTTTGTCATTCAGCTTCAGGGCATTGTTTGGCACCAGGTATCTGTCTCTGTAAGACACTTCTGGAGGATGTCTGTGTTAGCCGTACAGTCGATTATTGACCACAGTTACCATTCATCTGCAGAACTGTTCAGCAATACACCTCCCATGCTTGCCTGTACCTCTGAGCAGTATCTAATGAACAGGTGGGGTCCCAGGACCAAGACCTGTGGGATGCCATTTGTGACTGGCTTAGAGTTGGACATGGCACCAGCAACTCTGAACATGTGTGTTTGATCTCTGAGCCACCTGGCCACCCATCCTGTGACATAGCTGTTAATTTTCCAGCTGGTATGCTTGTCCATGGTGACAGAGTGGGGAATGGTGTGGAAAGTCCTTTGTGTGGTCTGGGTGGCCTGTGTGGACTACTTTCACCTCCATCTATGTCCTTGGTAACTGTTTGACATAAGTCAACTAGGTTTAGGAGCCAGGATCTGTCTTTAACAAGGCGAAGATATGGAGAGTCCAGTGTCTGGAGGTCTCCAATGTCTCTGTTTATGGGTTCCATGACAATTTGTTCAATTGCTCTGTAGACCAGGATGAGTAGACTTATTGGGCAATGGTGTCCATGTTCTGTTGTGGCACCCCCTTTGTGGAGCTGGATGACTGTTTGTGTATGCCATTATTTGGGTACATAGCATGTGGTACGCTTGTGTCTGGACAATTAATGTAGGTTAGGGTCTAGTTCCTCATGGGCCTAGTGTAAGACGCAGCCTGGGACACCATCCAGTCACATTGATGCTGTGTTCTTAGCTTTGGTGAGGGCTGTCTTTACCTGGATGTCCATGACGTCTGGGGCTCTGCATCCTTCTGCGATGGACACAAGCCCTTTTGGGGTGATGGGGGGAGTGGACACTGAACTTGTCCCGCTGGATGTGTGCAATGAAAGTTGGTTTGTTGTCCTATTTTCAGTAGCTGACAGCATATTCGGAAGTTGACACCTACATGTCTGGTATAGTTACCGAAGGCTTTGTGGTTGCTATTCTTACATTCCTTGGCTATTTGTCTTTTGAAACTGTCCTTGGATTTTTTATGAGCGATCATTGTTCCCCCCTGATATGATCAGTGATGCCTTTCCTTTAGTGAAGTTGGCTCTATCATGCGTTTGTTTCCTCCTTCTGTTGTCTAGCTTATTTATGGGCAACAGCCACATGATTGTTGTCCTATTTTTGGAGGAGTGCATCTTGGTTTTATTTGTGATGTCTCATTCCATGCATCCCTGTGGATGATCATAGGATGCACTTGTAAATGATTCTGCAGATTGTATACCATTATCCTGTCGCAAGAGGGCTTTGGAACACTCCACTTTGGTCTTGGGAAGTGTGCAGCTTGCTTTTGCAAATGTCTTCACAGTGGTTTCATTGACTGGGTAGGGGTGCTGGATGTGGATGTCCAGTGTGAATGCTTCATGGTCTGATATTACCAGCGAGGGGTTTATCTCTGTAGTGGAACACTGGTACCCCATGTTGGTGATAATCATGTCCAGTATGTTGTCACCTCTAGTGGGCATGGTGACCAGCTGTTCCAGGGTGTTAGGGTTATTAAACTCTAGGAAACGTTGGGTGAAGTACGTTGTACACAACTAATTCCACCACTCACTGTTTGGGTAGCTGTAATCTCCTCATATAATGGTGTTTGATAGGACCTTTATACTTTCCACTGTTCTCTGGAATACTGAGTGAGGTTCCTGAGGCAAGGTACATGAGCTGTAGCAGGCTACAATGTGATGGGCAGCTTTGCCCAATGTTAGTTGCACTTACATGGTCTCCTAGGCCTCATGCTGTGCCACTAACCTGAAGGTGTGGGTATCCATAAGGTAAATGGGTACACCCCTTACTTTTGTATTTCACTCGTGGTTTTGGGTCCACAGGTTGGAGGGATTGTGAGTGTTTTACGTGGTGCATATCCAACAGCTATGTGTTTGACATAGCTTTGTATGTTAGGCAGTGAACACCTCTGAGTAGGCGATATGCAAGGGAGTACAGATGGAGCATTTTGAGATGGTCTGTGTATGGCATGTAATTCAGGCCGCTAATGCTCTTTGTGAGGTATTGCTGCTGGCCTTCCAGTTATTGTAGTTGTCTTGTAAGGTACATAGCAGCAGTGGCGTTGTACTCTATTATAGTTCTAGTGAGTGATGAGTAGAGGGGAACATTATCCTCTTCTATTCTGCATGAGACACATTTTGTGATGAGGTGTGCCACATAGGAGGGTTTCCTGACTACTGTGGGAATGTGATTATCACAGCTGTATCCACTGTCCATCTGTGACCGAAGGTCTCTTGTCAGACTTTCGGTGTGAAGTATACTACCACCTCTGTTGTAGTTTTTGGCTACTGAGTTTTTAACTAAGGGGATGACAATGCACCTTTTGTCATTGAGCTAGAGCCCATGGCTTTGACAGCAGCCATCTGTCTCAGTGAGGCCCTTCTGTAGGATGTCCACATATTTTGTGTTTACAATTATGACTCCTAGTTTGCAGTCCTCTGGAAACTTCAGCAGCCACAGACCTGCCATGTTAATGTTTACTTCAGGGAAGTAGATACAGTAGCCTGGGAAGTTATCTGGTCCCATGGCTGCTGTGATACTGGCTTTGGAGAGTGTTTATTACTTGTGCGGCTGTGATGACAGCAACTTTGCAGTCTTCCACTATAGAGATGTGCTCTTTCATGGGTGAGAGGGGGGTAAAGTTAACAGTGATCCTATCTGCCAGGATGTTGGCAGTATCAGTTGGCTCTGTACATTTACTCCATTGAGTTGTAACTCAGAACAGATCTGAGTGTAACCATGACATGAACCTGTCTGTTGGGCAGAGATCTCCTGAGTAGACTGTATGCAACAGAGTACAGATTGGGTTACATTCAGTCTTGTTGCATGGGGTGACTATTTGAGGCCAGTAATCCTCTTGTTAAGGTACTTTATTGGTCTTTCTAGCTGATGAACGTGCCTAGTCAGATTCATTGCAAGTGTGTTGTGGTACTCTCTGACAGGTCTGATGACTGAGTAGTGGGAACCTCTTTTCACCTACATGCACAGACCTTGGCAGTTTGTGTGTACACATATCATGGTTTTCAAACCACTTTGTGAATGTGTTTCTGGAAGTTGAGATGACTATCCACATTTGTCCATAGATCCCTTATTATCACATCCATATTTAGTCTAAGTGTATGAGCATGCCCAGTATGACCTTTCAGTATGTTGCTACCTATCATTTGCTTTGTTTCTTTAAGTGTGAGAGCATGCCCAGTATGACCTTTCCATATGTTGCTGCCTGTCATTTGCTTTGCTTCTTCAAGTGTGTGAGCATGCCCAGTATGACCTTTCAGTGTGACGCTGAATGGAATCCACTACATTTGTTGGAGTGTGTGAGCATGCTCGGTATAGACCTTTATACTATATGTGTATGGAAACCTAGTTGTATTTTTACAGCAGGGCTCACCTTTGTGTCATAGATCAACAGAAATCATGCTGTGCCTGCAGGGCTTCCATGCGACACGTTGCATAGACTTATCAACATTTCTACATACAGAGGTGACAGCTATTCTTTGTACATTTCTACCTGGGGGGCACACCTGGTTGTTATTGTGGGTGTACATAGGATGTGGGTTTCACCTGACACTTATACACATTTGCTATGCCTGCACTGCTATGTACAGGACACCATTTCAGTCTGTACTGTTGCCTATCATAGTGGCTTGCGGCATACTACTGTATTACAGATGTTAGCGTTCAATGTCACGTATATTACTCTGTGACTTCATAGCCTACACAACCCACATCACACCGCCTAGCCTGATGTTCTCTGTCTGCATAGGCGTGTGGGGGATGGTACCCATTTGCCTCTTTAGGGGCATGATACTGCATTCCTTTGTGTTTGCATTAGTGTACAATTATCCTGCTGTGTCTTTGCCACTGAAATGCTATCATGGCTCAGGGGTTCAGTACCGTGACTATAGTGTACAGTATCTTGGGTTCAAGCCGTGTCATTTCTTTTTATTTTCATGCTGGGCAGACCAGACTGCTTAAGGAACAGTAAAGCAGATATGAGCATGTTTAACTGACTTTGGTCAATTTTGGCCAACATTGCTCAACGTTGCCCAACATTGCACTAGTTGGCACGAGCAATTTTGTTTACATATACCAGATATTGGTAAAAGCTGCTTAGCACTGCTTGATATTGCTTAGAACATGGCAATCATGCCTCAGGTGGTGCTGCAGGGCTGCCTATGTCGAATGCACATACTACACTCCCTATACATGTTTGGAAACAGGTAGTGTCAAGTTGCATCCCTATTATTTTATGTGCGAGTCAGAGGGAGGTATCATTTTCAGAGTTCCTACTGAGCCAGTGTATGTGGTATGTGTTGCCTCTTTGCCAAGGCCAAGGCATACTGGGCACACCTCCTTCTGCCTGCTGGGGCAGGCTCAGGTTTTTCCTCCTTCTTGTCATGCTGTGCCTGTGCAGGCTTTGCCAATGGTGGGGGGCTGTTTGGCCCTGCCACATGCTGTTCCTGCTGCAGCTGTTTTTGCAGGATCATATTGTGTAGCATGGCACATACCATGACAATTTCGGTACATGTAGTTGGTGAGTACTGCAAGGCTCCACCAGATGTGCCAGGCAATGGAACCGTGACTTGAGCATCCCAAACACATGCTCAATTACATTTTGTGTTTGTGCATGTGCCTCAATATGGAGTTCTTGTTCAGTTGTGTGTGCATTTCTGATGGGTATCATCAGCCACCACTCCAGTGCATATCCAGCATCCCCCACTAGGTGACCATCAGGGATGTCCCCATTGGCAAATGTCTGGTACAGCTGCGACAGATGGCAGATATGGGAATCATGGTAGCTTCCAGAGCAGCCAGCACACACATTCAGTATTATGCCCTGGGCATCACACACGACCTGGCAGTTGGAGTGGAAGCCCTTGTAGTTGATGTAGGGCCTACCCCGCTCTCCGGCTGGTGCTTTGATGTTTATGTGCATGCAGTCAGTTGCACCCATTACCTCAGGGTATTCCACTATTTGATGGAAGAGACACATGTTGCTGGCCAATACCTCACGGGAATTGGGGAAATATACATGATCACTGACATGTGCTGACATGGCATTCAGGAACTTGTGCAGTACCCTGGATGCTGATGCCTGTGAAATCCCCATCATATCACCAATTGGTCTCTGGAAGGTATCTGTTGCTAGTATTCTTAGGCCAACACATACCTTGGTTTCCACTGGGATGGGTTTCCCTCTGTTGGTTCTGTGTGTGAGGTGTGGCCTGCACAGCTCAACAATTTGCTGCAGGAGCTCTCTGTCCACTCTATAGTGCTCCACTATCTCCAGCTCATGTAGCCCCTGGTAGGTTACCCTGGGTCTGTACACTCTTCTCTGTCTCCTCACTGTGGGTTGCTCAGCAGCATTTGCAATGGCACTACCCTCAGCATCTTGCACATGTTGCCTTATAATAGCAATGGCAGCCCCTAACATTTTTTTGTCTCAGTTAGGCTTTTTAAGTTTTCACTTCTCTTTGTAGACTGCAGTGTTGTAGTGTTTCTGAGAAAAACATGGGGGGATGTTGTTTGCAGAGTTTTAAGTGCTGGGCTGGGCTGGGCTAGTGTACTGCCTGTGTAATTGTCTGATTCTGATTGATTTCACCTGGCAGCTCTGCTAGTTCTCCTTGGTTAACTTCCTACTAATTCCTTTTCTTCCTTTTCCCATTTCTGTTTCCACAGGGGGCAGCGCCGTGCAAACAAGAGCTAACACGTGCACACAAGCGCACATGCACACAAGCGCACATGCACACACACAGGCTTACACGGGCTTAGGCGGGTGCACATTCGTGCATACAGGCTTAGACGGCCTTACACAGGCTTACACGGGTGCGCACACAGGCTTAGATGGGTTTACTGGTGCGCACACACATGCACACAGTGTAAGCAGCTTTGCAAGAAACTTCAGTGATAGCCACGGCGTACACCTTCCGTTTCTGGGTTTCAGTTTAGACAACTTTAGACACGCCTCTTCCAGTCCTGAGTAACTCACAGCAACCACATGCCACTCTGCTCCAATAAGCTTAAAGTCTTTTTGATACATACAACCTCATAATGTCACCTATCTTCTACTCTGTTACTCCCCTAATCCTACTCTTACACTCTACGGACATGGTTCACATGGCAGGGAAATTTGGGATTCACTGTCCTTATCCTCATTTGCATAGGATTGCCTACTAATGCTTAGTTACATCGCTCAGACTGAGCTTCGCCCCTTACCAACTACTACTCAGTAGCATGTTGTCTTCAGCCTGCCATTCACCTGCATGGCAGATGAATATTTTGAATAAAATCCCTATTTGGGGCTTTTATTTTTTGTTTTTATGGTTTTTAGAGTGCCGCATATTTGCTCGGTGCTGCACTATGCTTAAACATCGGAAATCGAGGAATAAAAAAAATATATTTTTTTATTAGTTTGCAACGGATAAAAATGCCAATGGCTGTATATTTGGCCATTGGCATGCTTCCTCAACTGGATGCATCCTTTATTTGGAGCTGTCATAGCTCTGTTTTGCTATTTGCAGAACGGTACTCAGTTGCCAACCGAGTACATTTCTGCAAATAACACTACTCTTACTCGGACAGGTTAGTGTTTCCTGGATCGCAAATTTACCTCATTTGCATAGCTTTCAGCAGCAAATGAGGTAATTTGCATAAACTAACCCTGTCCGTGCAAGAGTTGTTTTAGGAGCTCTCTTGCATGCCCCTGCCGGCTGTTCCAGGATTGCTTGGCAGACATGTTGGCTTGCTGGAGTCTTACTCTACTCTTAGACTCCGTGCAAGCCTTCGTGAATCTGGCCCTATGAAAATGGCTAGAATAACTGCATTTACACTAGTATACAGTTTCTGAAGGATATGAAGTCTGAAACTCAAACATCTGTCATGATTTAGTGACTTTAGTTATCAATGATATTCCAGAAAACCATAAATGTTATCAGAAACAGACCAAAAGTATGACGGGAAAATCTGGATATTCTGCAAATTTTGGACAGTTGGTCAGACAAATCTTATCTTTGTTCTATAACTTATGTTAATAAATAATGGATAAAAAATACTTCAATTTTAAATTATAAGCACATTTAAAATGGCATGAAATGCAGACAAATATCTTTAAGGTGATCTGGTTCATGGTATTAAATAAATGAGATTATAGTGACTCTTGCAATTTCCACAGTCATCATCAGCATCTAAATCCAATGTTGCTGTGAACAACTGGGCAAACTCTTTCTCTCCCTCTACTTAGCCACCTGAAGGCTTGATAGGATTTCCTTGAAGCCATATGAAATTCATGCTTAATGGCCACTCCGAAGTCATCCAACAATCGAGTCTTCATTTTTGCTACCATCACAGCTGCTGCTTTCTAGGCTTTTCTAAATCTATCAGAAAAATCCAGAAAAAAACTGCCAACATTGCAAAAAAAGCCTTCATCTTTAATTTGGTGTTTTCCCATTCTGCTGGTATCCGCCAGTGGGTCCTAGAGTTACCCTTATGAAAAGCATTGATCATCTTTTGGGAATAGCTCCAGGCTGCTGCCTCAACCACTACAGACTTACGTGGCCCATTCATTCTCCTTGTTCTAGCTTTTATCTACCGTGTGAGAGGAGCTTCAATGAAGGTAGAATTTGGACTTACACAACAAAGAAGAAACTGCTAGGTGGTCTCAGAATACTCTTACTACAAGTCTGACTTTCCTGAGAGTGTCCAGGCACTGACCACATCTTATGATGCAGCTCACTACTGAGTGGTGATCAATTGCCAGCTCAGTTCCTATCTTTATAAGGGTGCCCAGATCATGCCACCTCAGGTCTGAAAAAACAACTCCAAAGTCAGTCATCAGTTTTTGGCCTAAAGTGCCTTAGTAAAAAGTACCCTAACGAGCATCCTTGTATTTGAACACAATGTTCATTATGAATGATCGATGACTACCACAGAAGTCCAACAGCTATTCCTGACTCTATTCAGTTGAGGCAGATTATTCCTCTGTAATATACCCCTCCAGGTTCATTTGTTATTCTTCACATGAAGATTAAAGTCTTTCAGTAGTACTATGAAGTCACTAAGAGTTGCCCTGTCAAGCTTGACACCAGTGACCCTCAAGAAGAGTAATTACTCTAAGTACTTGTTAAGCATGTAGAGACAAACAAAAGAAAGGTTTTCTTTCTGTAACTCATAGCTACATTGAGGGTTGTCTCATTGCAGCTATGCATTTCTTTTCTGCAACTTATAGCTGCATTGAGACAACCCACCCACCTAGTGACACAAACTGTTGCTGTTCTCTGTCCAGTGTAAGAACTGTAAGCATTTCATCAGTTACCCAACTACACAGGGTCTCTCCAAAGCAGCAATTCAGGATGGAGTCCACCACTGACGAAGAAGTCTAATTCCAGACCAAGTGATGTATGGCAAGGCAAATCCAATTATATCTATCTGATAGTTTCCAAACTTCTCTGCAGTCTTTGGTTCCTGCCTTAGATGAGTGCTGACCATCCCCATTCCAAAAGCTGGTGTCAATTGCCAAGGCATAGTCCATTTTGTTTAGCAGCACTCCTGTGTGCTGCTTGAATTACATTGTATCCAACAACTCACCATTCTTCTTGCAGATGATGAGCTCAGATAGTGATTCTATGTAGCTCTTTCAGTCTAAGCCTGTCTGACCTATCAGGGATACACAAAATACTCATCAACAAGTACTACCTCCATACTTGGCTTGAGTTGTGGGTCGTAGTATCCCCATTATGGATGCTGTTTCATGATTCTTTAACTAAACCATCATAAAGCTCAGATATTCTATCACTTCTGACCTGGTTCTTCCTGTTTGATGAAACTGCCAAGGGTGACACTACTAAGCTGATACACCTCAAGACAACATAGTTATAAAGATTACAGGGGCATGCAGTCTCACCTCCAGCACAATAAGATCATGATCCCTAGGGGTTTTAGGCATATTGATTAAAAATCTGACTTTCTAATTGTCATTACTCAGACAGGCTTGGCTTATGTCTTTGTGTTTGTATATAAATCTCCAGTTAAAAACAGATCAGCCAAATGAGTGTGTTTTGTGTACAACAGAATAGAAAACAATGCTATATAAAAGATGGATATATTACTTTTTGACTGAGATCTAGAGAAGACAGAACAGGGAATGTTTTTTCTTCCTTTGTGAAAGTTTTAATTCTCCAAAATATTGAAACAAATACTACATGACACAGGCCGCTGCAACATAGGAAGGTTTTCTGTCAGTCGCTAAATGTGCTCAGCATTTGTACTTGTAGTTATTTTGCTCAGGCACATATCGCAGGAAAGATGTAGGCCATTTTGTCACTTCACAAGGTCAGCTTTATCAAAGAATAGCAGACTGCCCTATTATAATTACTTTTTAAATTACCTGCAGAATGGAACATTTCTGCAGGAAGCAGTTTCAAAGCTACTTGCTTTACAAAGAAATGTTAGTGGCATTGCAACATGTAACTCTACATTATATATATATATATATATATATATATATATATATATGTGTGTGTATATATATATATATATATATATATATATATATATATATATATAAAGCATTTCTTTGTTATACAGCCTAGGTTTTCTTCAAAAAAATAATTCAGAACTCTAGTGAAAAATGTCATGTCTTTGCAGGTGGGTTGTTGTACAAATGCTGAAGGTTGGAATGAAAAGTTTAAGGTTTGGGACATTACCTTATTTAATTTAGAATGCATTCTTCTCATGTTATGACCTGCAGCTATGTGTAAATCATGTAAAGATGCATACATAATAATGGAACCAACATACCATTTTTAATGCAACATATAATAAAGTTTGCCTGAATTTGTACACACTGTGTGAAAATGTTTACAATGTTCACTTTAATTCTGTTTCATTTATAATGTTATAAGATTAACTTGAATCTGAATCTTCATAATGCTTAATAATTGAACCTATGAAACAAAAGCCAGACTTTTCAAGGAGATAGTCCAAGCAACATCTCCAATGAAAAATAAAGTCACGGTTATAGTTTGCAGTGTTATATTTTTTTCTAAAACTCTTAGACTTAGGTTAAGGCATCTTGAGCATATTGGTATTGGCATGAGTCTTATCTTACCTTTTCTTTGCAGTTTATACCAGTACTTTACACTAAAATATCACCTTCGTGATATAGCGGGATGAAGCCCTGACAGTATCCCTGATGAACTTATGTTCATTTAGCAGCTCAGATGCTGGAGATGATGGCCCAGAGACAATAAGAGTAAGTCGCCATTACTGGCTTTCCCAATCTCGAAGGAAGGATGAAGCCTTAGTTCGCCATTTGGCTGACAACTAGTGGCTTTGCACCTGCGGTGCATAAGCTTACAGAATCCTCACTATCAAGCAATGTGCAGCACTAAGCAACACAGGAAATAGTGTGTGTGGGTATGTGTGTGTGCGTGTGTGTGTGTGTGTGTGTGTGTGTGTGTGTGTGTGTGTGTGTGTGTGTGTGTGTGTGTGTGTGTGTGTGTGTGTGTGTGTCTGTGGAGACATCCACACCTTCTTCATGGAAGATGCTGATAAAAAAGTGTCTAGGGCTAAGCTGTTCTTCAGGATTTGCTATCTGACCCATCACTGATTCCCTACTGTCTAACTCTCACTGTTGATGGAACAAATGAGCCAACTGTGGCTTTCCAGTCAGAAACAAATGGGCTACAGGCTTTTACCTATCCAAGGGATGCCCAGTTCTCACCACTGCTAAGCACACGGACAGTTAGGTGCTACTCATTGAGCTACTGGGTGGGGTCCTGTGGACAAGGGAAAATATATATTGAAAATATTCTTGCCCTGTTTTCTGCACCCTTCTCCACCTTATCTCTGTACAATAGGCATTCTGAACTTTATCATACCCTTCTTCCTCTCTATCTCCACTTCTAAGTTTTCCCCAGCTTCTCATGTCTCATTGATTTCCCCATCTTCACTGTCCTAAGGCATCTCACATCACTGCCTACTCTTCTCACATCCTAATCTCCATTTCTTCTTAAGTCTCCTATTCCCTCAGCCAAACATCTTACCTTCAGACTCACCTGCAGTCTCCTTACTGCACTGATTGTCTCTCCTGGCAAACTACTCCTTGCTCTCTTCCCGCTCCATTCGCCCTGCGGGCTCACTCCGCTCCCCCACCCTGCCCCCAATTACCACCCGCCCCCAAAGCTCATACCTTTACACCTCCTACACCACACCTCCACAAAACTTCATCCATTCACATTAATCAATAAATTACCTAAATCCCACCTCCTATTTAACCTCTCTACAGAACTCTACCACATTCAACCCTATACCTACCAATTAGCCTCACCTCCAACTTTCTCCTCCTGCTAATCATTCCCACTATGTCCACTTTCCACACCCCTTACCTATTCAACATACCTCTCTTGCTCCTACTCATCTCTTTTTCCCTCACTACTGCCTACCTTCTAACCTCCTATGAGCACCCTCTACACTACATCCCTCCCTTCCCCTCCAAATGCACTTCTACACCTCCACCATATACATCACTAAACTTCCTCAACATCATATACAAACCTAGCTACCTTCTTCCTAAATATCATAGACTAGCTCCCATCAAATATACCCATACTCATTTCATACTCCAACCTGACAACTTTAGAAAACATATTCTCAATAAAAACATAACACACCTTCACCTCCTACTAGATGGTGATATACATCCTAACCCTGGCCCTTACCATACCCCCATCTCAGCACCATGTAAAACAAATATCTCTAGCTCCATAGCCCCTTCAAAGCCTGCTAACTGTCTCCTCATAGCACACCTTAATATTCGTAGCATTAACAACAAAATTCCTCATCTACATGCCCTCTTAGATATCCACCAATTCGATCTTTTATGCTTATCTGAAACTTGGCTAAAACCCACGGTTCTAGACAATGAAATAACTCCATCTGGGTATAACATCATTAGAAAAGGCCGCACCACTGGAAAGGGAGGAGGGTTCGCAATTCTATATAAATACAAACTACAAGTCAGCACTATAGACCTTTCTCCACCTCAAAATAATAAAGCAGAAATACTAATCTCCAAACTTCAAATCAATACTTGTAAAGCAATAAATGTCATTTGTTTATACCTGCCCCCTGGTAATAACATTAACACCCTTGAAAATATCCTCAACTGGACTTTTTCTAATCTACCCCAAGAAACCATAATCCTACGAGATTTTAACATAGACTGGCAGTCCTGTCATAATGATCTCCCTACCAACCATATAAACTTATTCAGATTCTCACAATCTATCAACTTCCCAACCAGAATAAATAAACCCAACAATAAAGAAAGTACCCTGGACTGGATACTTACTAACAATCATCACCAAACATATAAAGTAGGAATCCTTCCTGATGACATAAGCGATCACGCTCTCACATTTATTATTAGACATAAAACTAACCTCACCTACCCTAATACAGTCAGAGCTGTACGTAACAAAAAGAAATTTAATCCTGGACTCTTTCAGACAGAGCTTTTTCAAATGAACTGGTCACCACTAAAATCTC
Organism: Protopterus annectens; assembly: GCF_019279795.1. NCBI lineage: Eukaryota > Metazoa > Chordata > Ceratodontiformes > Protopteridae > Protopterus > Protopterus annectens. Next base: position 698,352,187 of record NC_056735.1, read on the forward strand.
TCCCACTGGACAAAGCAGTAGCGTACTTCAACACTACATTCTTAACCATCCTGAACCGCCATGCTCCAGAACATTCTGTTAGATGTAAATCCAAACCAGCCCCCTGGCTCTCTAATGATACTAGGCAAAAAAATCCTTTTAAGAAACAAATCTTGGAGAAAATGGCATTCCACTAAGAATGCATTAGATCACCAAACCTTTAGGCAACTTAGAAACAGTACAAAAAAAGCCATCATTCTAGACAAAAAAAACTTTTACCTTCAAGTACAGGAGACATATCAAAACAAACCTCAAAAGTTTTGGAACAGAATTAACAAACTTCTTCACCCAGGGCAATCTATCACTCCCAATCAACTAGGCTCTAACCCCAATAATCCTATTCACACTGCCAATGCCTTTAATTCCTTCTTCACCAATGCTATCCAAGCTCTTGCCAACCAACTATCTGCTGATACCTCTAATATTACTATTTCATCAATAACTGCTCCCCCCTTATTTCAGTTACAACCTGTCTCCACCTCCACCATATCCTCCTTACTCACAAAACTTAAACCCAACACCCCTTCAGCTGACCAGCTCCCTGCAGAATACCTTCAAAAAGGTGCAAAAGCCATTGCCTACCCAATATCTATTCTGATCAATAGATCAATAAGTGAAGGTAATATCCCATCAATCTGGAAAATCTCCCACATTATTCCATTCCACAAAGGTGGCAACTCTTATGACTTCTCTAACTTCCGTCCAATAGCTCTACTATCTCCTCTGGCAAAAATCATGGAAAAGTGTATCCATAAGCAACTTCTTCAACACCTTCTACAAAATAACTTACTAGCTAACTGTCAGCATGGCTTCAGGCCATACCACAGTACTACCACTGCCCTGCTATCATTCACTGATTGTATTAATAAAAACCGGAACAAAAGTATTCCTTCCTCTGCAGTATTCCTTGATTTATCCAAATCTTTTGACATGGTTAATCACCAACTCCTCTTACATATAATTAAATCACTTTCTCTTGATTCCTTAGCCATCAGTTGTTTCAAATCTTACCTTGAAAACAGACAGCAGGCTGTACTTTGGCACAATAACCTTTCTAATCTCCTGCCCATCTCTCTCGGTGTCCCTCCGGGTTCTATATTAGGTCCTCTGCTTTTTTCCATTTATATAAAATCTTCAGTTAGTAATTCCACATACTACATGCATTCAATATGCAGATGATTCTACTATTATCTATTCAGCTACTTCTCCGACTGAATTACATACCCTTACCCAGAAAGCATTTAATTCTGCCGAACAATAGTTCACTGACTGTTGCCTCCTTCAAAACCCCAAAAAAACTAAAATGCTCCTCTTCTCACCTACCCGTAAGTCCCCCCCCATTTCATTTCACACTCACATCAAACAACGGTACACTTATTTCTCCCGACCCAACTACTAAACTACTAGGAATAACAATTTACAATAACCTCAATTTTGATGCTCATGTCAATAACACTATAAAAACAGTCAATAAAAAACTAGGTTCCCTGTATAGAGTGAAACCCTTTCTTACACCAACAGCCAGGGCTGCTTTAGCAAGAACTCACCTTATCTCTACTCTACTCTATGCCTCTCCCATTTATACAAAATTTTTTCTAAAAGTAACCTCAGCAAACTAGCAGTATCCTATAATAATATTGCTCGATTTGCTACTGCCTCCCCTTTCAGGACTCATGACTGCCTTAACCTAAAACAACTTGGCTGGCTTGAGTTTCTACACCATTTACAATATCTCCAGCTTGCTATAGCCCATAAGATCCTCTCTCAACCCACAAGTACACCAATACTCTCAAGCCTTTTCATCCCCTACAACAATCCTAAAAATCTACAGTCATCCAACAAACTTCTAATTAACACCTGCAGATCTTATAACTTAGCAGGTGATACCCTGTTCTCTAACACTGTTGGAAAGTTATGGAATTCACTTCTTACTGACCTCACTTCTCTGTCATCTCTTACACTATTTAAAAAGAAACTAAAATCATATCTCAACATACACTGGTTATGTTCCTGCACTAACCCTGGCTAACATCCTACATCTCAACAACATTGTAAACTTACTGTCTTGCATTTTTACAATATCCCTTACTGCCCTTGCTAAGCTCATTCAAAGTATTGTAGTTTAATACTATTAATGAATGCTCACTATTGCTACTATGTGGGGGGGGGGGATAAATAAATAAATAAATAAATAAACATTTTTTAATTTTTGCTTACTTAAACTCCTACCATTTTCTAATTTAGTTTTTTGCATGTATCTTTACTGTTACCCCTTTGTATATCTTATACTATAGTTTTATATTTTATATTTCGTATTTTGCATTTTTGTATTTTTTCTATTCCATATGCCTTTGGAGCTTTTCTCCCCGGGCCTCTACTGAAAATGGACATGTATCCAGCTAGACTAGCCTGGTCAACAAATGTAAAATAAAATAAAATAAAATAAAATAAATTTCATCAGAATCTACATCCATTCCCATTTTCCTCTATAAATACTTGAATTACCTCATGATGTCACAAACTGCTAAATTGATTGGTGAATTTAAAGTGCAAAGTGCATTAAAAACATGTTAAAAACCATATAAATACCATATAACTATACACACTAATATAAAAACTAGTAAAAACGTATAGAATACAATTACATTATTATTAATTCCATATGTTCCCATAAAACATTCATTTTCATTTTGTGAATTCCACTTTTCTATTTAATATAGGCTTTATTGTAATGATTTCATTTAAACCCAGGGGTAGGCTTGCTTGTAATCTTATTTGCCATTTGATTTCTCTTTCTTCTATATATGTTCTATAGTCCCCACCCCTTGGATTTTTTGAAATCTTTTCTAAAATTGTAAATCTAAAATCTTTGCAGCCATGAGAACTACTGATATGCCTATATAGGGCATTGTTGGAGTTGTGTGTATTTATCTGGTATGTGTGTTCATATATTCTGTCTTTCAACTTTCTCTCAGTTTTACCTATGTAAAAACTGGAGCAAGTTTCACACATAGCCAGATAGATCACACCAGTGGTTTGACAATTCCCTCTTACTGGTTTCACCACATTTTGCAAATAATTATTGATTTTTATATTTTGTTCTGTACATATATATTTACACTGTGTGCAATTGCCACATTTTGTAGTCCCATGTTTATAATTCAACTTACTATGCATTTCAAAATTCTTTTTCAAGTTTGCACCTACTTTGTATACAAAATTGGGTTTATGACCCCCTGTATTCCACAACTTGGAGTTATTCCTCAAAATAGGCCAATTCCTTGTTATAATTTTCTCTACCGCCCTTGAATAACCTCCGAATGGAACTATCATAGCTCTTTCATAGTTCTTATTATTATTTTCAATGTTATTTATTCCACTGTCTTCTCTCAAACCATAGATGTTACCTAGAAGTGGCTTATATTTTTTACCCCAGTCTCCTTGAATGTATTCCATATATTTGTTTATTATTTTTACCGGGTACCCTCTCTCTTGGAACATATGAGCTACTTTTCCTAATTCCTCTTGTAAATCTTTCTTTTTTGAGGTCATCCGTGCCACCCTGATTAATTGTCCCTTGACTATACTATGCTTTTGTTTAATCGGGTGGTCACTGGAATATTGCAAGTATGAGTTGCTGAAAGATGTTTTTCTATATATCTTAGATTTAAAACTACTTGTGTCCTTGTCTGTATATGTGTCCAAGTAGTTTATACCTTGTGTATTATATACATGTGTAAATTTTAAAAATCCTGTACTATTATTGAGATACTCTACCAGATCCTTAATGATACTTTCAGGGCCCTTCCATAAAATAAAAATATCATCCAAAAATCTAACGTAAAGTCTCATATATTGAAAAAAAAAACCACTATTAAACACATCATTTTGCTCCCAGTTTAACATCACCAAGTTTGCAAATACTGGGGCACAAGAAGCACCCATTGCTACACCTCTATGTTGCTTATAGTATTCTCCATCAAAGAAAATGTAGTTGAAATCTAAAACAATTTCCATAAATTCCACTATTAAATTTTGTGTATCTTTATCCAGTGTTGTGTTCTTATGTAAACAATCCCTAAACATGTCTAATCCCTCCTGTTTGGGAATGCATGTGTATAATTCAACTACATCTATCGTTACGAATATTATATCCTTGTCCCACAATTCTTCCTTAATTCTTCCCAGAAAGTCCCATGAATCTTTGATTATGTGATCACTGTTAAAAACCTGGTGTTTCAGCCACTTATCTAAAGTTGCTCCAAAAGGGTATGTTTTTGACCCTCGTCCATCCACAATTGGTCTGAAACATAAGTTTTCCAAATTTTTGTGGGTCTTTGGTATCCCAAATATAGTGGCCACTTTTGGGTTTACGACTTTTAAGTATTTATACATTTCTCCTGTTATTCTTTCCTCTAAGAGGTAATCTTCCAAGTAGTAATCTATTCTTTTGTTACTAATATTTATCTCATTAAGATATGCTGGTTGATATGTGTCTGGGTCGTTCAACATTTCAAAGATTTTTTGGGAATATTCCAGTGTGTCAAAGAAAACCATCCCTCCTCCTTTATCCGGTCGCATAACTCTTATAGTTTTATCTTTCTTAAGACTTTGCAGGACTTCATTTTGTTTGTAAGACAAATTTCTATTAACTAAGGTAGGCTTCTCCTTACTTTTTAATTTATAAATGTCCTCCATAATTGCTTTTTCTAAGACATTTAAGGTTGGGTCTAAAGGTGGATTGTACACACTTTTATTGCTAGGTTCCAAAGTATTATTTTTTCCTTTTCTTTCAATTTTAGTTCTGTCATGAAACATGTAGGCCAAATTTAACTTTCTCAGGAACAGTTTTAATTCTATAATAGTATTTGTGTAATCAAAAAACCTTGTTGGGATGAATTTTAACCCTTTCATACATAATTCAAAATGTTCAGGTGTTAATTCTATCACTGCATAGTTGTAAATATGATATCCATTCATAGTATGTACAACTCCATTTTCTAGTATCTGTTCATTCACCCTTAATTCCTGTTCCTGTTCCTTCTGTACCATCCTGTTGTCCATTGTTCTCTTTCCTGTTCTAGCCCCACATCCCATTCTTGTTGGTACTGAAAAGTTGGAAATTCACTAATGTCTTTATTAATTTGTTCTTTGTTGTAGTAATTCCTATTTGGTTCTGTTCTATGCATTTTTCTTTGCCCATTAAAGTTTTTGTTCTGATTATTTCTATTAAATTTCCCTAATCTATCTCTCTTAATAACATATGCCCTATTTTCCTTGTATTCTTCTAAGTCCCTCTTTAATTTCTTACATTTAGTTTCAAATATTCTATTACATTTAAAATCTACACTGTCTAATTTCCTGTAGTACTCCCCTTCATATTCAGTGAAAAGAAGGTCATTTTTAATTTTTCCATCCAGAATTTCTGCTTCACCTATCAATTTGCTAAGCTTTTTATCATTATGTGTTATTATTTTCCCTATTAATTCCATACCATATCTGTCAAACATTTCTTTAAATTCTGCTATTAAAATATCATCATAATCTAACCCAAAAGGGAATTTGTAAATTCTAAGACCCTTAGGTATAATTTTCTTAGTCAAACATTCAGACAGATGTCCATTTTCTAACTGCAATTTCTTTATATCAAACACTTTTGCCTCAAACTTGTAAATCATGTCCTTTACTGTACCATCATACAAAATCAGCTCATCATTCCTATTCTTTTGTCTTTTATCACACAAAGCATCATCTGGAAAAACATATTGTTTTAACAAAAAAGAATCAAAGTCTTTTATATGCCCAAGGGTTTGTTTTTGAACCATATGGTGATGTTAAACTGGGAGCAAAAGTATGTGTTTAATAGTGTTTTTTTTCAATATATGAGACTTTACGTTAGATTTTTGGATTTTGAAATGCATAGTAAGTTGAATTATAAACACGGGATTACAAAATGTGGCAATTACCCACAGTGTAAATATACATGTACAGAACAAAATATAAAAATCAATAATTATTTGCAAAATGTGGTGAAACCAGTAAGAGGGAATTGTCAAACCACTGGTGTGATCTATCTGGCTATGTGTGAAACTTGCTCCTGTTTTTACGTAGGTAAAACTGAGAGAAAGTTGAAAGACAGAATATATGAACACACATACCAGATAAATACACACAACTCCAACAATGCCCTATATAGGCATATCAGTAGTTCTCATGGCTGCAAAGATTTTAGATTTACAATTTTAGAAAAGGTTTCAAAAAATCCAAGGGGTGGGGACTATTGAACATATATAGAAGAAAGAGAAATCAAATGGCAAATAAGATTACAAGCAGGCCTACCCCCGGGTTTAAATGAAATCATTACAATAAAGCCTATATTAAATAGAAAAGTGGAATTCACAAAATGAAAATGAATGTTTTATGGGAACATATGGAATTAATAATAATGTAATTGTATTCTATAAGTTTTTACTAGTTTTTATTTAAGTGTGTATAGTTATATGGTATTTATATGGTTTTTAACATGTTTTTAATGCACTTTGCACTTTAAATTCACCAATCAATTTAGCAGTTTGTGACATCATGAGGTAATTCAAGTATTTATAGGGGAAAATGGGAATGGATGTAGATTCTGATGAAATCCCTGGTAGCAGGGAAGAAAGTGTTCAATCGTGTACAACTATCTAATAAAGATTTTCATGGTGTGGATCCCTGCCGTTGCAATGTTTACTTTCTATAAACAGGTTTACATCTGGGAACAAATTTCAAAAGACCTAGTCTCAGTCTGCTTTCTGTGTAAGTGGTCATTATACTGAGGGCAAGCCTTGTTGAATCGGGCCCTTAAGAGTATGTTGCTTTTTGTTGAGGTGTGGACATTTGAAGATTTATCCTTCCATGCCACTCTGCTCAAGATGTTTTTTTTTTTTTGATCATCTGGTCTATTTGTCTAATCATTTTCAGTTAATCCTAATTTTGCAGAATTGTGCATGATTCCAACTTGTAAAAGCCCCAGCTACTGCTGCTCATCTACTAAATTTACTCGCGTTCTTCTCTCATTCAAAAAAAGAAGAACAGAAGAAAATCAAAACAGTAAAGCCCAAATTGAAGCAGGACCTTTTCTTGACATAAAGGTTGCCTCCTTATTCTACTTGCATGCCTGCTGCAATATTGCCTCATTCTACATTTGGTAAATGCTTTGCAAAATGAGCAGTATTATTTTGTCTGTTGACATTTTGCAGGTTTTTATTTACTTTTACCTGCTATAAGTCTGTGATAC
>NC_056735.1:698364501-698442001 GCF_019279795.1 Protopterus annectens
TCAAAGGGGTACTGCAGGAATATAAGGACTTCCTGTCCCTGCAGACACTGAGATATGTATTGTCCTCACTGTACTTGCCATGGGGACTTTCCAGATACAGACTGATGAAACATTGGGTATCTCATAGGTTTCTGCCTCAAGGATACTGCTGCATTTCCTGGAAGTATTCTTGGCATGTGTAGATTAATGCACCTATTTTCCAGTGTCACCTCAGGACTGAGCAGGACTGTGTATGCCTTTTATAAGGTGGCATGTTTCCCTGCAGTACTTGGTCTGGTAACTTGCACCCATGTTGCACTTAGGGCCACATTTGGTCCACAAGGTGAGTGTTGCTACAATGCAAAATTGTTAGGAAGTATGTGATGCATGATGGTGTAGCATCAATGTCTCTGCCCAGCATTCTGGCAGTGCATATGATTCACATATCTGGAACACATGTTCACTCCACTACCTCTTCCTGCATGGTAGGATGCCCAGTGATTATCTTGGGGGAAAGTAGAAAAAATATCATATTTGTTCTTTTTATATTGTGTTTATGTAGCTATCCATGGTATCCATGTTGTTGATATCCTCCAAAATTGTTGATAAAGAGGAATCGATTGTTCATGCTGCTGACCCTGTAAAAATGATTTGAAAACATTACTAATACAGAAATAGTATACACTGATGTATGCTTATGAAGGGGGTGTGGGGATACACTTAACCATGCCGACTGCCTTCATTGTCATTTTGTACAGATGTTGAAGGTTCACTTATTAGTAGTAGATGTCATGGGTTTAATGCAAGCATTCCTTGTAAGCATTCAGTTTTCCATATAAATATATGTTACTGTTTTAAACCAACCTTTCTGAACAGACAAATGTTGCTGCTGCAGACATTGGTAATAGCCAGTATCCACACCACCTTTTATTATTCAAGTGCCATCATCTTCTGTGTCACAATCATCCCCATGGATGGAGAGGAGGTATCCCTTAGCTGATGTTAATAAAGTTATTGTTGTAGCCCCCCCCCCCCCGTCACCAGTAGTGGTACAGGAAATCACATTCTGTCTTGCATTGCTTCTTGCATGCCCTACCATATCATTTTCCCTCTTTTTTTATGGTATTAATATGTGGTTTCTGCCACCTACTGCATTAATGTCTATGAGAACTTGATTTCAGGCTTTTGTCTCCTCATCTTGTTTGGACCTCCTTTACCAAACAGAAGTTTCCCATACATTCTAAAAGCCACCATGATGATGTAATTTTTCTCATAGCTGAATATGTCTTTTCTCTGCCTTTATCCCTTGTTTTGCATCATTATTGCATGTGAAAAAAAAACCGCAGTCATGCACAAAAAGTTTTTGATGTAATCATCAGCTTGCCATCCACCTATAAAAAAGTTAGGTAGCACAAACCCCATAATTATTTACATATGCAAAAATGCACTAGGGCCAAGTTAATTTGTGCTTTACTACTAGTTGAAGTTGAATAAATGCATTCAGATCAGTAAAACAATCTATTTTTTAATAGAGTCTTCATACCCCTATCCACTATCACTGTCATGTATTCATAAGTCAGATATTTTTCATTTATCAGTAACATTCAGAAATCTGCAAGTAATGACACATGTATGTTAAGCCAATAAAACATCCGTAGCACTGCAGTACTTCAGAATTAAATAGGTTCATAGGTGTTCATAGGGGCTGATGACCAGAAGGCCCTTTTTAAGCCTAGCCATGCATCCCAAATATCTGACAAGTTCTGATACCCTTGAAAAGTGTAAGCAGGGGTTTGGGAGATAAACCTTTTACAGATTATCTGTGTCCATTAGAGACATAGGTGCCAAACCAGGGATGAATTTTCAGTTTCCCATCCAATTGTCCAAGTTACACTTGAATTAGGTTAGGGAGGAACTGAGCTTCACATGGATGGGGAGCCTGTTCCATAGACATGGTAGTCAATGGGATACATACCTATCTCTCCAGCAGGACCTATTTATATCACAGGCAAGGTTTAAGTCTTTAGAATGGGTAATTCTGGTGCTTCCGGTGTTACCATGTATGCACATCTACTAAATGATACCAAAGTAAATCATTTTTCTCAGTGATCATTAATCATTCCCACTGCTGCTGCTGTAATGATCTCCCACTTACAAATGAGCTTTACAGTATTCAGTAATAGCCCCGGTAAAATGCCCATGATTTCAGTAAAATAAACATTTCTTAAATGCAAGTCACTAATTTTACAGAATGTGTAAGTGTTTAATAATACGTTGCAATATCTCTATTATTTTACTTTAAGAAGTCTGCAGTTTTCTAAGATATCTGCTGCCTAACTCAAGTTATATCAAGTTAATATGGCAATATTTAACCTTTTCATGTAAATTCATGTCCATTTATATGAGTTACATACAAATTAGGCCATTTTACTGTTATCTCTATGAGTTACAGTAATATGTGAATGTGTCTAGCCACTTATGGATGTATCTCGCTATCTGCTGCTCATGAATGTGGCCTCAGGTTTGCATGAATGTATTGCAGACAGCTGCAGACTGTGCAGCAGTCCTCAGCAGTCCCCAGCATGCTGCTGGAATGTGCAGATATGCTCAAATTTGAAAATATTCAGGAAATAAAACAAAATGGAGTCATATATTTACAGTTTTCAAAACCATATACTGTGCTATAATGTCTGTCCCTCTAACTTCATTTTGCATACCTTCTGATATCACACAAATCAATAGTTTATAAAACTTTTTTTGTCACACACACAGATGCATGTTTTTATGCACTCCCCCCCAAAAAAGAAAGAATTACAAAAAATATTCTTGCTGCTACAATGAAATAATTAATAACATTCAGGTGTAATACTTAAAAGGTATAGCTAAAGCAAGGTGCAGCAACAGTGGCAATTCAAAATATAATTAATAACAACATTAAAGGCCGGTTTAACTTAAGTCAAGTATAGGTTCTACATGCAATTTCAAAAAAAAATGATAGACAAACTGAAGAAAAATAGTATAAATCAGGAAAAGACTGGGGGGGGGGGTTAAGAAAGCCTACACATTTATTTCTGTGTAGGCATTGTTCTGCTCTGCTAATACGGCCGTGAACATTTTTAGATTCAGTAAGTGCTGCTGAGTGGTGCTCACACATAAACTTCCATGGCATGCAAATCACATCATAAGTAGGTGAATCTCATGCAAATGAGGCAGGTACAGTGATCCAGCAAGCCGATAAGCAGCTCTGCAGACTCCATGTCAGTGTCTGTAGTGTACATGAAAAAATTCCATGTACAGGAATATAGACAGGCAAAAGGGGCTGTAAAAATGTTAAATAGATGGACAGAATTGGCATAGCATGTACAGATATGAGCAAAACTATCCTCTGTGTGTCTGACAAATTAAAGGAAATAAGTTAAATTAAATTTAGTTTTTTAAATACTCTGAGTATGTTTGCATGGCACACCGCAGTCAGCAAACATGCTTTATAAAAAAATTAAAAAAAAAAGTAGAAAAAACAAAATTAATATTATGTGACAGAAATGTATTACATGACCCTGTGTGGAGTATCTGGAATGGTGCATTGGTGCTGTTGCTAAGGTGGTTGGGCTTTGAAGTGTGTAGTTTCTAGGCTGTGAGCACAGACCCCTATGCAAATGAGGTAGAGTTACTGAATAGCACAAAGGGGTAATCATGTCTTCATATCCCTTTTGTGTAGGAAGAGAACCATTTTACAGAGGAGGTAGCTGACATTAGGGGATGGTGTATCCAATGACGTCTAAGCTTATTTCTGCTAAGCTGCACCTGTTTGGGTTGCGTGCTGCCATGCTGAGCGTATCATTGCAAGGGGGTGTGTGCACTCACTTCTAAGCTTGGTTTAGCTAATGGGAGCAAGTTTCAGCATGTCTGTGTGGCATGCTGCCATGGTGAGTGTGGAAGTTTGGGGGGGTGTACACTTACTGCTAAGCTTTGTTTAACTATGGAAGATGCATTTGCTCAGTGTGCCACAATGCTGCTTGTATCTAAAAGCCAGTGACATATTAATTAGTTTTGACCTCTATTTAACTTAAACTAGGGCCATTAAATGATGTTAATGATATACTAGGCAGGTGGAATGCATCATAGGTAGCCAATCACACAGTGAGCACCTACAGCAGAGCACTATACAGTATGCATACACCCTACAATCTGATTTACCCCCATACTCTGCACCATTGGAGTAGAGACTTGGGAATTTTACCTGAGAGAATGCTAGGGGCTGCTGCATGCCTGCTACATCTTTATGTGCTAGATGCTGAAGTCAGTGCTGCTGCTGCTACTGACAATATTTACCTTCTGGGTCATCATACTGTCTAATTTCAAGGTTGTTTATCATGTTGGTGACCGGGTTACCTTATTCATTTATAGGACTCAATCACACATTGTATGTCACACACAACAGAAGAATAACAACATACATATCTGTGCTGTTGATTGTGTGATGAATGACTCTACTCTGTCTGGCAGCCTGTGTGACTCAGTGGACTAGGGATGTTAGCATGGTTGATGATGTTGATGCCTCTAATCTGGAAGTAGGCACATCTTTTGCATATGGGGTTGTATTATGTTTGTGTTTTCACAGGCTGTCAGTCAGGAGCGGCCTTAGGTCAACTGGTGCCCTAGGCAAAAGGACTCCATGGCGCCCCCCACACACCACTCGGTGCCCCCATCCTGGTCTATCTACACCAAATAAATGCTGGAAAAGCACCCCTGCCAAAGCGGTGCCCTAGGCTGCCGCCAAGTTGTCCTATGCCTAAGGCCGATTATGCTGTCAGTCTGTGTGTGGTGCAGCATTATGAACCTCAGTCACATATTAAGTACAGCAGACAGCTGGGGAATGCCATGGACATATTGAGTGATGTGCAGTACTGCAGAAACAGGACAGATGTCAATGTTTGTAACATACCATACCTCTCAAACTCTTAGTGCAAGCAGTCTGTTCAAAGCCTGACAAAATGGAGGGACAAAGCCCCACAAATAGGGGCATACATTAAATACTATACTGCTCTCATACACTTAAACAGGTCCTAAAATAACAGGGTTTGTTTCAAAAGACATTTTTCTGAAGGATTTGAAGTCAGAATCTCGAATATATGTCACTTTTTAGTGACTTCAATCCTAAGTTCATCCAAGTGATTTGCCAGAAAACTACAAATTTTATGAGAAACAGAGCAAAACTATGAGCCAAAACTCTGGACATTCTGCGAAATCCTGGACAATTGAGTGGTATAGTCTATAACATGCAAAATCTCAAATGTGTGTCACTATTTAGTGACTTCAATCCTAAGTTTATCCAAGTGATTTTCCAGAAAACCACAAATTTTATAAGAAACAGAGCAAAACTATGAGCCAAAACTGGACATTCTGCAAAACCCTGGACAATTGAGATGTATAGTTTATAACATACAAAATCCCTGACTGGAGGACAGGTAGGCGTGGCCTGGAGTCACTTTATAAGTATTGACAGTCTCACTAGGCATGCCCAAACACTTAGCTAAAATGAGCACAGTTCTGCTGCCCTGTCATCAGACTGACCTATGTATAGATATGTCTATACATACAGACATATACATATGCATATCCACCTGCCACTATCTCTCTCTCACATATATAGTGTATCTATCATTATGTTGTGTCAAATAGCTATATACCAATATATATATGCAGATATATATATATATATATATATATATATATATATATATATATATATATATATATATATATGTATATATATCACAATGATACATAGACTCTCCCCATATATCTTCATAACACATAAATATATCATACACACAGAGCTACATTTATATTTACATTCCTGTTAATTACATAAATATGCATGTGGATGTCTGTATTATCCTACATACCCTAATAAAGGTAAGTGAATCACACATCCATACTGTTGCTCAAAGGATCCAAACTAAGTGCACAACAGTACATAATCCATTACCTATAGACCCCTGTGCCTGCTGGATGTCACCACATAGAGAGACACAGACAAGCAGGTGGTGTAATATATAATGTTGTCAATGCACGCATTGGCAGTGCACATTGCTCCTGCCCACAGGTTTGCCTATCTAACTACAAGCAGCCACATATGGCCATACTAGTAAATGTACACAAATAGCTAGGATAATAACAATTATTCCACTGCTAGGATACTAGATGCAGATAACAATACAAAGCAATATCACTCTGCAGACTACAGATGCTGATCAACACAACCCTAGTTTCTGTAATGCACAAGTACTGTGTCTGCAATCATATATACAGCCTGTGGCGAGTGCAATAAGTACTGTGATCTATAGTGAATAAGACTACATAGATAGGGGTTCTAATCTCACTCCAGGCTACTTGTTATGCATGTGTGTCCTATTGGCATACATATGATCATCTTGGTAACATAGCAATAGGTAGGGCTTTGCAGTAGTTTATTTGCAGCATGTGATGTGCCCCTCCCAAAGGACTGACCACAACATGGCCTGCTGATGTCATCATGCATAATATGTCCTGAACTGATAGTAGTAGCAGACATGAGTTGTGTTGCGTGCATCACATGCTGTGACCTGTAGTGTGTACCATTACATAGGTTAGTGTTCTAGTCTACATACAGCCAACTTGCTATGTGTGTGCCTTGGTGTGTAATGTAAGCAGTGATTGGAAGTGGTGTTGGCCTCAATATACCCATGGCTGTGTGTGAGCCTGTTAGAGCATTTTACATCATGTTATGGAGCCATAAGATGATTGAACTTCACTAGCATAATGGCCATACAGCTCTCACAATCATAGGCATCTTTGTACCCATAGTTACAGGATCAGCATATATTGCCCCAGTCCAAAAGGGACACAGGCAGATGCCCTGTGTTGAGATAATGGTCGCCCAGTCAATCATACAAATGGCATGTGGTGAGATTCATCGATGTGCTCTGTGTGCCATTAGGCAGGGTTCTGTTTCAAAGGTGTGTTTAAGTCTGCTAGACACATCTCTCCTGCAAACATGTAGTACCAGTGTCACATACTAGGTTAATGTCTTTACACTGGGTTATCCATCTACTATGCCTTTTACAGATAGGCAGTATATACAGTCAAGCAGGGTTACAAACTGCCCCCGTATGCAAGACACAGATCACCTTTGAGTAGTCTATATGCCACAGGTGACAATGACATTCATTGCAGACTATCCCCATTAAACACATACTGAAAATATGAAGTGACCTTGTGAGGGACCATACTGTTGTGTGCAATTGCCAGTACTGCTTGTAAAGGTACATCACCATACCTCTCAACTGTACAGATTTTCACAGAATGCCCAGATCTTTGCCTCATATTTTGGTGTGTTCCTCCAAAAATCTGTACTTTTCTGACAAATAGCTGAGGATTGAAGTCATTACATACTGACAAGCATTTGAGTTTAAGACTCCACATCCTTCACAAAATTCACCTAATGCAAAACCTACTATTCTATCAAATTTCTAGGTTAGTATGAGCAATATTTAATATCTGCCCCTATCCCCCCCCCCCCCAGGATTTTAGGCTTTGTCCAGAGTTTTTGCTTTAAGAGGTTGAGAGGTGTGTACATCACCAAATGGTCATTGCACTCAAATATTGGCATACCCAGGGAAGAACACATGGAGGTTATGACTATGTCACATACAGGTACCTGTAGCCTCACCTATACCATATGATTCCTGCCATACCACTGTAGAGACATGGTGATTTGAGGCACAATAGGTGTAAACCTGTGTGGGTTCATTCACCCTGAGTATGTACATCACATGTTTCTACTGATGTGTTACTTACCCGGTACATAGTTCTACCTGATGGAACTGATACTACATATATGTATATATATATATATATATATATATATATATATATATATATATATATATATATATATATATATATATATATATATATATCTGCATTGAGTTTATGGCCATTACTATGTCAACAAACGTGTTCACAATACCCTCTTGCAGGATAGTGGCATGCCACAGAGACTCTCTGAGTGCTCACAATTTGAAGGCATCAGCCAACAAGTTTAGCCACAGTCAGTCAGTAGTCACATGTATTGTGGTTGAATGGATTCCAAGCAGTAGAGGACCCAGGACTGCACCCTGTTGAGCATTACTGCTGACAGATCAGCTATTGGAGGCAGATGTCCCTATGTCGCTTATGTGTTCCAGCAATGGGTGACTTAGTGACCCCTACAATGACAATATCGTGGATGCCTAAGTGGGTGTTTGCAAAATGTTGCTTGAGTGGGCAATATAGTCAGATGGCTTGGCTGAGTCTAGGGGGTTGTATGCCCTGATGTACCCTCACCCAGGTCCAAAATGACTGCCTCACAAATGTCCACCACTTGTAATTGTCATGCTCCCCTGTCACACATTCAAACTGTGCATAGTCAACTGTGTGCAGAACACATATATGTGTGCTGATCAGCTCCATGATGATCACCTCTACGGGCATACAAATATGGATACTCAGACAAAGAGGTGTATAGATTTGTCAGTCAGTGGATACACCACCTCTGTGCAAGAGTATAACAGTTGCTGTTGTCCACTCAGCTGGTGTGCAGCCAGTAGTGTTGGTATGATTGTAAGGGTGTCCCAATGGTGTTAGTAATTCTTGTTAGATCACATGTGGTATGCAACCTGGAATGTTAGGCTGTGCAATAGATGTTGTGTATCTTCCAGTGAGAGGCCATTTATGAACTGCTCTGTAAATATCGAAGTTGTAGGACAGGTGGAATGTCAAGTGTCACATGTGGTAGGGACAAGAGAGTGTAGTTGATGGAGACAGTGTGGGTGTACAGGTTAGGTATGAGTCCAGACCCATCATACGTGGAATCATGACATATGAGATCACTGAAAATCTGGCCCTGTCCTTTGAGGTCACACATGTAACGACATTGTGTATTGTGGTTCTGCTTTGTGTGGCTGGCTACTTTTGTCACTTACCATGTCTACTCAACATCACAACACTATTCACTTCTTTTAGCTGAGTAGATAGTGCCTCCATGTTAGGAGGGGAACCCTCATCCCAACTGTCACACAACACTGTCCACCTGTTATTGTTCAACCTGCTAATGGCAGTTGTTCACCATTCAGCTTTATTGAGCCATGATGAGCCCATGCCCCTCCTATCACATACAGGTAAGTTCATGCCATTGTAATGCTGCTGACATAATGCATGGGTATAAAGCTCTGCATATTTGCCTGCCCCATCTGAAGGGGAAGGTGCAGTCATGCTATGTCAACCCATCCCACAGGAGGTAATAAATGGCTGTCTTGACATATATGCCTGTATTGTCTGCAGGGGGGGTATCTGCCAGTAGATCTAAGGAGACTGATTTGTAGCCAGATCCCACCAGGAGGACCTCACATTGGGGGTGCTGTACTGGTCAACCATATTAGTAAACACATGATGCAACACATTGGCTCCCCATGTATGGATGTCATGGCACTGCTGCAGGGCATTGTAGGTAAGGACCTGGAACATCCTTTGGGCAAGTGAGCTGCAGCATGACTAAGCAAGACAGTGTGTATAAATTACACTTCCCTATTGTGTTTGTCTGTGCTCTGCACAGACACCTTGTATGATTCTCTTCCTGCAACATGCTAGAAGTAAGTGCAATACTTACTTGCATGGAGGACAGCTAGCATGTAGTGCCAAGCAGTGTCCCCAATCTCTTAGTCATTTCCATGATAGGAGTTACCATGGTTACCAGCACTGACACTGTTGTGCACCTAGTGACACTGGACTGAACACTGTTACTTTTGCTCAAGGCCAGATCATGCCTACTGTCTGTAACCAGCAGAGCCCATTGACTGTTACACTATGCAATGGATTTCGGGCATTTGTCTCACTCCACCAACCATGGCCTGCCAAGGTATATGACAATATTAGGCCAGCAGACCTTCCTGGAAACTGTGTATGCCATGTGCAGAGTGTTATGTCAGCTGGTGGACAGGCACATGTCTGACAGTCATACTCTGGGAAGATAACACTGGGAGATCTGCACTGCAATGATGTTGCTGTTGTCCACTCAGCTGGTGTGCAGCCAGTAGTGTAGGTATGATTGGAAGGGTGTCCAATGGTGTTAGTAATCCTTGTTAGATCACATGTGGGATGCAGCCTGGAATCTTAGGCTGTGCAATAGATGTTATGTATCTTCCAGTGAGAGGCCATTTATGAACTGCTCTGTAAATATGGAAGTTGTGGGACAGGTTGTAGGAATGGCATGTGTCACATGTGGTAGAGACAAGATAGTGTAGTTGATGCAGACAGTGTGGGTGTACAGGTTAGGTATGAGTCCAGACCCATCATATGTGGCATCATGACATATGAGATCACCGACAATCTGGCCCTGTCCTTTGAGGTCACACATGTAACTACGCTGTGCATTGTGGTTCTGCTTTGTGTGGCTGGCTACTTTTGTCACTTACCATGTCTATTCAACATCACAACACTATTTGCTCCTTTTAGCTGAGTAGGTAGTGCCTCCATGTTATGAGGGGAACTCTCATCCCAACTGTCACACAGCACTGTCCACCTGTTATTGTTCAACCTGCTAATGGCAGTTGTTCATCATTCAGGTTTAATGAGCCATGATAAGCCTGTGCCCCTCCTATCACATACAGCTAAGTTCATACCATTGTAATGCTGCTGACATAATGCATGGGTGTAAAGCTATGCATACTTGCCTGTCCCATCTGAAGGGGAAGGTGCAGTCATGCTATGTCAACTATCCCACAGGAGGTAATAAATGGCTGTCTTGACATATATGCCTGTATTGTCTGCAGGTGGGATATGTGTAGTAGTTCTGAGGAGATTGATTTTTAGCCAGATCCCACCAGGGAGGACCTTACATTGGAGGTGCTGTACTGATCACTCATATTGGTAAACACATGATGCAACAAATTAGCTCCCCATGTGTGGATGTCATGGCACTGCTGCAGGGTATTGTAGCTAAGGACCTGGAACATCCTTTGGGCAAGTGAGCCGCAGCATGACTAAGCAACACAGTGTGTATAAATTACACTTCCCTAATGTGTTTGTCTCTGCACAGACACCTTGCATGATTCTCTTACTGCAACATGCTGGAAGTAAGTGCATCACTTACTTGCATGGAGGACAGCTAGCATATAGTGCTAAGCAGTGTCCCCAATCTCTTAGTCATTTCCCTGATAGGAGTTACCATGGTTACGAGCACTGACACTGTCATGCACCTAGTGACACTGGACTAAACACTGTTACTTTTGCTCAAGGCCAGATCATGCCTACTGTCTGTAACCAGTGGAGCCCATTGACTGTTACACTATGCAATGGATGTCAGACATTTGTCTCACTCCACCAACCATGGCCTGACAAGGTATAATGACAATATTAGGCCAGCATACCTTGCTGGAAACTGTGTATGCCATGTACAAGAGTGTTATGTCAGCTGGTGGACAGGCACATGTCTGACAGTCATACTCTGGGAAGATATCACTGGGAAATCTGCACTGCAATGATGCCAGTCATCAGTGGGATTTACCATCCTCCATTATTGGCATTCCCCATCTACGTATTCCCTCTCTGCAGTCACAGCCACTGTCAGTGACCTCTGACTGAGTACATTAGCAGGTGATTGCATATTGGGAGCTTTCACAGATTCCAACACATAACCAACAATTATCCAGAATGGTCTAAGACACAGTCAGATGTACTTTGAGCCACTGATGAAGACTAACTGCCAATGACTGCACAATACTACCCTGTGGGAAATCATCAACCCCTGCAAAATATTGGTGTGTCTGCACACCGCACACAGTTCAACCATTAGAGATGGAATTATAAACACAGAGAATAGTGGTAAGATATGGGGATGGATTCACTGTTGTACAGCCTACTCTGAAGGGTTTTAGATGTAAATCTGAGACTGTCACTGCTTACTTAATGTGGAAGTCATCACAGCTGTCATTGTGTGCAAGGGCACCCTTGCTATGTCACTACACAGGCATATCGTACAACTGTAGCAGTCACAGAGGTTCCATGATACACTAATACACAATGTAGATAACATGTCCTGTGGAGTCTGTGTCATGAATGTACATGTATAGTCTGTCTCCTAAATGTTTGGAAGGAATGCGTATGGCTCCATTCAGGGAGGTGTCAGATCCCACTGTATACCTCCCACATATCCATGACAGGACTAACACATGTCTCACCTGTTCTACATGCCTACAACATCACTGTGGTATACATAGTACATGCTGCAGAGACAGGTATGTAACACAGGCAGTACACAGTATATGAAACAGGCCCCTCCATGCATGTGGCGCACACATCTGCTGTGACATAGCATGTGCAGGTTACAAAATGGGATGCAGAACACAACAATCATAGTGAGTGTCAGGCAACTGTCTGTACTGGACAACAAATATTTGTATAAGGGTCTTCTCCATCACCACAGCTTGTAGATGCATGAGTTCCTAAAACCCTGGTGATACTTATCAAGGGTAGCAGACCTGTTCACAGATTAGGCATGTACAAGTATGTTGAATGCTGCCATTGTCCTTGTTAGCCTGTTATACATATATGAACCTGTGGAGCCATGCACTTATAGTGCTGTACCTTGCTGAAGACATATTTCTGCTGTGCTGACATGCCATCCTATGCTGTTTTATTGCCACTGTGTATCCATAGGTTACCCCAACAGACTCCTGAAACAGAAACATAAACAGATCCATGGCACAACTGTCATTGTGCAACTATACAGCCAGCAGAACATCATACAACATAAGGTACACAGACATATGAGGCATACTCATAAGAAATGTCAGCATAAAGTATCTGTCATTAACCACTACAACTGGCATGGCAAAACAACACTGCATTACATACATGTTAACTAATATAGTCAACCCGTGTATCAGACACATAGCTTCATTGCCCTGCATCGATGGTGAGGATGACAGGGATGTAGCATTGCTATCATCACTTGCACATGGTGTTGTGTGGGGGTGCAGGGGACCTAGGCTGACCCAAATGGTTGACAGCATGTGTGTGTGTCAGGAAAGGAAGCTAGTATGATGGACCATGGAAAAGTGCTGTGTTTGTCTGTTGGTGACCTGCATTTAACAGTGGTGTGTGAGTGTGTGCATGTATACTTTCAAGCTCAGCACTAGCCCTACATGTGTGTATTTTGGACAGCTTTGGACCATACATGGTAGAGATGACAGTTCACCATCTTCAGCCCCGAACATGGGAACTGGCTCAGCCTAAGGTCAGAAGTGATGCTAGTACCTGATGGTGACTGCTGCTTGCTGGGACTGTGTCCGCCATGGGAATGCCCAGGACCATGAGCCCAATGCCTGCCATGTCATGGTGATGACAGCATACTCCCCTCTGTAGCACTGGATGTATTGCCACTACAGGACTGTGATTGTGCATGTCCACGTGGACTCTCAGCAGATGGAGTTGCTGACATCTGTCCATGAGTCTAATGCTCAACTCCTGCCACACATTCCAGGGCAGACAATGTGTGATCCAAGACAGACACTGTCTTAGCCTACCTTCTGTCCACTGCATTTGTCAACTGATCCATGGTGCCCCCAATGCAGTGGAGGCTGTCACGGATGTCAGACTGTGCTGCACCCATAATCCTAAGCATAAGTCTGGCGTTCCATTCAGAATATGCCTGTGCCTCCATGATGGCCCAAAACATGTGCCGAGTAGCCCATGATGTGACACCTGCAACAGGTGGTGGATGGAGCTCAGGCCTACTATAAGCACCCTTGTCAATCTGCCTGTGTGGGCCCTCACCAGCTCTCTGGCTATGGCTTGTGTCTACATTCACTGGAGCCACAGTTCCCACAGTTTCCTATTCAATGCCCCCACCATCTGACTGTCCAGTATCTGTGGCCTCAAGGGACTGGGTATGTGTGGGCATATTGACTGTGTGCAGTGACAATGGAGGCAGAAGAGGGATGTCTACCTCTGGGAAAGATTCAGCCCCCCAACAGCACCACCTGTGTTCACTGCAGCCACCATCATCATCAGAGTCTGAAGAGATACTGACATCAGGTTGTGCAGGGGACAGAGACCAACACCCCCAGTAACCTATGATATGAAAGAAAAAAGCGGTACATGAATACCTGCGCTATTGTGTGAAAAATCCACCAATACCCATAATAACAAAAACCCACAACTGGATTAGTGGTCAAACTTTATTCATCTCTGCTTCCATGCAAAATAGTCTTCCTCAGAACAAAATATACATTCAGGTCAAGACCTTTATAACAATCACTTCAAGTAAAGCAAGTAAAACACAACCAGTAAAATTTACCTTTTAATTAAGCAATATGACACTATACTTGATAAAACAACACATAAAAACCCAGTACACCTAGATTAACAAATATAATGAAATACACGTCACTGCTTAATCTAATGTACTTTCAATCTTTTGTTTTTTAAAAGACATTTTAGAGTAAATGCCTCATTTAAACCAGGAAGCTTATCTTTTCTTTCCTGTCACTGCCAAAGTGCTTCTATTTATTCAACTATACTCCTGTGATTACCCCCTCTAAAATCCTTATGTACCTGTTCCAGAATGGAAAATAAAAACATTCTACCCTATTTATACATGAAATTATGTTTAAACAGGGTAATATTTTGGCCCTTAACTTTAATAGAATATAAATGTTTCTTAAAAAAATGTCATGCTTACCAAGAGCAGAGCCATGGCCTTGGCCAATACTTGTTGGACCTGTGAAATGTTGAGGATGAGGTAATGTCAGTACCAACGCATGTTGCAGCACAACAAGGTAATACAGCCATATATCTCACATTTACAGTAACTACTGTGTTGCATGTTGTGTTGGTCACATTCTAAGTATGAGAGCACTACGGAGATAAAACCCTCCCTCCCAAAGAACAAAGACCTAACCACTCACATAACTGCTTGTACAGCCTGTACTATACAAACTGTGCAATAATTCATTCTAATCATAGATATTCTGCTATTGTTTCAGTTTTACTTTGACAATATTACCTTCATATTGTTCCTTGTCTTCCTTGCCTCCTGTTCTGGGGTGGATGTCAGTCACTGCTGTCCTACTTTACTTACTAACTGCTACTTATTAAATATCTACTGTGATATTTTATTAATTTTTCTCTGTCTATATGTGTGACTGTTTCCTGCATTGAGAATGAATCATTGTAATTTCGTTCAGCTACACTACTGTGTAGTTTTGAATAACAATAAAGTTTTCTTTGACTTTGACTTTGATTCCTGAAAGACAACAAAAGAGGAACACATTACAGAATCACATACATGGAAGTACACTATGTAGCAATAGAGCAAGGCTAAAATGGCTGGCACTATCCACTGCTTCTTCACACATGTCATACTCCACAGTGTGGAAACATACTAAGTGTGTGAATACAACTGAGATAGTAGCAATAGCCAGGTATTCCCATGTGTGCCATGACAGATACTTCTGTATGATCATACACCCAACACTCAAGTCTAGTGTGGTGTGTCCCCTATGGGCAATCCCGTGATAATACCTCATAGGAGCAGTGCCACACAATTAGCAGTGTGCTAAAATAAACACTATAAAGGGACAGTCCAAGACCAGTGTGCCACAATGACAACAGACAATGCATCCTTGATGTAGTGTACATTCAGTGTAGGTGTAAGACAACATGAGATCATTGACATGTCATTATCATAGGTCTACAACAGGCTTAAGGCTGTAATTCCTATTCCCTATACATCTATTCTCCCATCTGCATCCTGTTGCTCACAAAATCAGTTACATACCTGATGGAATGCAGTGCTCCTCTGTTGATATGTGGTGATAGTAATGTTTTCACAAAGGCATGCTCTGTGTGAGGAAAGTCTCATACAGACTGGTTCCCCATAAATAGCTGCTTGCCTTTTAAACATGCTTCTCATCAGCAGGTGATTGCCTCTAAACCACTCTGTGCGTCTGAAATGCTAATTGCAACTAACACAGCTGATTTGCACTATCATCAGCCAATGACATGCAACTACTGTACAATATATAAGGCCTTCATGTAAATTAGGGACCCTTTCTGATATGTTATGCTGGACATTACTGGGTTGAGGAGACTACATTGTCGCAGAGGGTAGGGCTGTAGCAGAAATCTTACCATACAGATGTGTGTTCTACAGGCTCCAGCTGCTGCTGCAGGTAATAGACATAGGCAGACAGTGTGAACACCATGAAGGACAACGGGTTCCTATCAGCAGACCGAAGATGCATGTTTTCGAATGCGTCTTGGTCAAACTGACAAAACCGAAACTGCAAAATATCAAAGCAGCATGTAAGCGAATTCTTTCCCTGGGAAAGAATTTGCTTGGCCGCTTCGGTACTTTGCTGTTTTTGACACTGTAGTGCGGTCTCAGAGTTAGTATATATAAGTAGGGGGGGTGGGGGCGAAGCCTTAATCTCATGTTTTAATGTGCTTTCTTTTTTTTTTTTTTTTTTTTTTTTGTTGGAACATCGATTTTTTTTCCCCTTGGAAAAAAAAATCGCTGTTCTGATAGTTCGGTTTTGTAAACTTTTGCTTACATGGGGTCAGTTAATCACCGTTCACTTACCTAAGCATTCAATGATCTAATATAGACCCAAGACAACAACCTATAGGTGTAACTGTGGGAGCTGTGTCAGCCTTTTTGTAGAGGCAAAGCCAGAGTGAGGCTACCATTTCCACTCCAAATAAGGCATGTGTTTAAGGTAAGTATGTTAGGCAATGGTATCACTAACAGAGTACTAGCCAACATGTTTGGTGTGCCCTTGAGTAAGATGGGATATAAATAAGACTATGTCAACCATTTGGGCAACTGCCAGGCCATGCGTTACAGTCTGGTAGAAATTTACATCATGTATGAGGGCAGGCCCTGTTATAAGCAGGGGCTTCCAATGTGTATTTTAGCTGTGCAGCTGTGATAATCTACACAGTGACTTTGTAAGGATTGTGTGGTGCATTCCGATATTAGTGGCCCTCATTTGCAGTACCTGCATTGACATTCTGTGTGAATGCATATTAGTGCATGACGTGACACTTTATGTACATATAGTTTTGCTATAGAGATATATGAAGTGTGTTCCTACCTGTAGGCCTGTGACTTCCACCAGTGAAAAGCAAACATGTAATTTGAAATGCATTGTGTGGATAAAGAGTACTTCAAAACAAAAACACAATACCAAACAGAAGTAGATCTAATAAATTCTTTTACTCCACAATCAATCTGGTACCTCGACAGTTTTGCCTTCAACTCCATTTTAGTACAAAGTGCAATTCACTTAAATACATTTCAAAAAATCCCAACATCCAGTCAAATGTATTCACATATATTCAGCCATAATTAACCCTTTGATGACTGTTCAGAAAATACATAGTTAAATAAAAATACCAACATTTTCAAAAATTTAGTTAAATAAAAATTATCAAAAAATGTTTTAACATTTAGTAACTTTACAAATAATATTATTTAATCAAAACAAAAATGGAATATTCAATAAAAAATCAATTCATATTGAGAATATTCAGTATTCAATAGAAAATTCATTAATATTTCATCAAATTCATTAAACAGAATTTAATACAAGCAATAATCACAAATGGGCACTCAGATCATAGCTGAACAATTTTAATAAAGTTATACAGGATGTAATAAAGTTATACAGGATGCCTAGTCAATCTTACCTAAATACAAGATGCTTGGCCTTATTAAACTTGATACATTCTAAAAACCTTAATAAATACATTCAAGAAACCAACCAACGCAGTGAATCCCCCAATGAAATTCATCACCTTAAAACACAAAATTGACTTCCAAATTAAGTCCCTTGGGTGAAAGAGTCCTATAGTTCAAAATTAACTTACTTTCCAAATGTAATAATTCCACCTCGGGATAATAATGGCTGGGCCAGAACTGAATAAAATAAACCTGAAGTGTTACCCTGATGGACTTTAAGGAAATGCTCAGCCACAGGAATCTTTAAATTGCTATTCCGAACATCTCCAAGTTGCTCCAAAACCTAGTCTTGACAGCCTTTTTAGTCTGATCTATATACCATTTAGTTTTAACACAATTACACCCAATAATATATACTACAGCACATGAGAGACAGCTAAACCTACCCCTATACATAAATCTCCTCCCATTAATACGTTCTCCCCCCAAACTTTTGACATGATTATAAACTTTGCAATGGCCACATCTGAACATACCTGA
The DNA here is from genome assembly GCF_019279795.1 of Protopterus annectens. Taxonomy (NCBI): domain Eukaryota; kingdom Metazoa; phylum Chordata; order Ceratodontiformes; family Protopteridae; genus Protopterus; species Protopterus annectens. The sequence goes on from NC_056735.1 coordinate 698,382,788, forward strand.
GAAGCTGGAACCAGCCCCACTCTGAGCCATGTTCAGAAGCTCTTGGGTTGGCATAACGTCTATAAGAGAAATTCACATATCTGGGAAATAATTGCCCAAACTGTGTATCACCACTTACCAAATGCCAAGAATCCAAAATTATTCTTTTCATCCTATCTGAAAAGCCAGAATATTTAGAGACAAAAAAGATTTTTCTATTGTTCACATTCACAGATCTACCACTATCCTGCTTACATCTTCTACCCCTGTCTACCTTCTTATTATTAACCACCTGAATCAGTGCTTTATCTAATAATTCTTTATAGTCTCTCATATTCAGTCTCTTTTTCGCATTTGATAAAAATTCCATCCTACATGAATCATCAGAGGTGTTCCGGGAAATTCTTTTAAATTCCCCCAGGGGTAAAGGATCCAACAGGTGGGGGGATGCATACTAGATGCATGTAAGAAATTATTAACTGCAGTGGCCTTTCTGTATAGTCTATACTGATTCTATTACTATTCCTGATCTCAACATAAAATTCTACATCCAAAAATATCACTTTAGCATCACCCTTTACCATGGAAAACAAAAAAATCAAATCATCTATATACCTTTTGAAATAAACAACATTTTGCTTAAAAAAAGTTGTCCGTATAAATGAACTTTTTCTCAAAATAACCTATAGGTTCATAGGTTCATAGGTTCATACTAGGCTATCTGCCCGAGGGCATTTATAAGCCTAGCCCATAGTTTTGTGGCTTACGCCACCCCTTTAGTTTGGAGAAACTATGCCCATTATTTTGCTGTGCCTCTGTCGAGCAGTGACACTGAGGTAACCCCTGGGGTGTATCTGCGATCTCCCATCCATTGGTCAAGATTCCTCTTGAACAAGGCCAGCGAGGTGCTCTGCCTCACATAAACCGGGATTTTGTTCCACAGCATAGGGAGTCTTTGGGTGATGAATCTATCCCTCCAGCATGTCCTATTAATAACCGTGTCGAGGTTTAAGTCTCCCGCCTTTGTGGCTCTGAGGGATCTAGATTTTTTGAGATGAAGCATGTTCATCAAATCTGGGTTTGACATGGCCTTGTATGTCAGGCATAGGTCACCTCTGAGCAAGCGGTAAGCAATTGAATATAACTGGAGTTCTTTCAGTCGGGCAGCATAAGACAGATTTTTGAGACCCTTTATCCTTTTGGTGAGGAACTTTTGTGGCCTCTCCAGCTGCTGCAAGTGTCGGGTCAGATACATTCGAATGGGGCATTGTACTCGATCATTGGTCTGATGAGTGATGAGTATAGGGAGACTATGACTTCCCTTGATCTAGATGTGAATCCCTTCATGATAAGGTGGGCAATGTAGAAGGTCTTCCTAACTACTTTAGCAATATGAGTGTCGAATGAAAGGCTACTGTCAACCTGGGTTCCCAGGTCCCTAATAACTTCTTCTGTGTTCAGGGATTGCCACCTATATGGTAGCTAGGGGTAACCTTATTTTTCCCGAAGGGTATGACTATGCATTTCTTGGCATTTAACTTTAGGCCATGGCTCTGGCACCAGTTATCCGTTTCTGTGAGACCCTTCTGAAGGATATCTGTGTTGGATGTGTTTTCAACTATGGCGCCCAGTTTGCAGTCATCTGCAAACTTTGTCAGCCATAACCCTCCTGTGTTTGCTTGTACTTCAGAAAAGTAGATGCCAAACAAGAGTGGGCCCAGGACTGAGCCCTGTGGGACACCACTTGTGACAGGCTTTGAGTCTGACATGGCGCCAGCAACTCTGACCCTGTGGGTTCTGTCACTCAGCCAGTTTGCAACCCATCTTGTAATGTATGGGTTTACATTTAAGTTGATGAGTTTTTCAATGATACCCGAGTGAGGTATTGTATCAAAAGCCTTCACCAAGTCTAGGTAGGCTGTATGGACTGCCTTTCCCTCATCAATGGCCTTGGTGACTGTTTTGAAAAAGTCAACCAAGTTTAGAAGGCATGATCTGCCTTTGACAAAGCCAAACTGGATTGGATCCAAAGTCTGCAAGTTCCCTATGTCTTTATTTATGAGATCCATTATGATCCTCTCCATGGCTTTGCAGATAAGGCTTGTCAAGCTAATGGGACGGTAATTTCCAGGGTCGGTGGAGGCATCGCCTTTGTGGAGTGGGACCACAGTCGCTGTGCGCCACTCCCTGGGTACGTATCCAGAGGTGAGACTAAGATTAAACAGCTGTCCTAACTGTGGGTTTAATTCCTCGTTGAGTTCATGGAGCACACAGCCGGGGACACCATCAGGTCCCATGGATGCTGTGTTCTTTGCCTTGGAGAGAGAGAGAGCAATTCTCACCTGGGCGTTAGAGATGTTTGGGGGGCTACAATCATTTGGTATAGATATCTCTCCTTTAGGGGGGGGGAGAAGTTTGCACTGAACCTTTCAGCCAGTACGTTGGCAATGTCTGTAGGATCAGTAATCTTCACATCATTTTGAACTAATTCTGAGCATATCTGGGAGTTTCCTCCTAGGTTTCTGACATAGCTAAAGAATGCCTTATGGTTGTCTTTAGAGTCCTTAGCTATTTTTTTCTCAAAATTAGCTTTGGATGATTTTATGAGAGCTCTTAGCTTTTTACTTATAGTGATCAGCGGTGTCTTACCTTTTAAGGATTTTGCTCTATCTTGTAGTAGCTTTCTCCTTTTGTTGTAGAGTTTGTTTATGGCTGGGGTCCACCAGACTGGGCACTTGCCTTTGGTACAAAGAGTCTTTGTTTTGCTTGGGATTGCCTGATCCATGCAGCCCTGCAGGTGCTGGTAGAAGGCATTTGTAAGTGATTCAGTGGTTTGAGTAATGTTAACCGCCGGCTCAGGGGCCTTAAAGGAGACCACACTAGTCTTTAGAAGTCTATATATAATATGGCATAGGTGGGAGCATAGGGAGCACCCATCGCTGTCCCCCTGCACTGCAAAAAGAAATTACCTTCAAATTCAAAATAACTATGACTCCAACAAAATTCCAGCAACCTGGTCACATATGCTGTCTTAGACCCTTCTCCCATGATGTCCCAGATTGCCTTTATACCCCACTTCAACTGAATGTTGGTATACAATGAATTTACATCTACTACCACCCAGTAGTAGTCCTCCTGACATGTTATGTTTGTCACCTCATCACAGACCTCCACTGTATTTTTAACATGCGCTGGGACCCTATTTAGGAATTTCTTTAAAAAAGATTCAAGAAAAATCCCTACATTCTCAAAATATGACCCTATCCCCTTCACTCAGTCTTTAATTGCCACCTTCACAATACTGTAAATTCACTTCTACACACCACTGGATTTGAACCCAGGACTGTGTGTGGCAAAATGTACTGTTTACAAAGTGATACTGTTTCTGTTCACTGAGGAAGGCAGCATTGCCAAAACCGGTCTGCTTCATTTGGTGGATATGATACATTTGTGTATTTTTAAATACACTATTTTCTAGTTATAATACCATTTTTTCATACTGATTTGTGCTGGCTCTTTTTTGGTCTACGTAATTTAGGAGGTTTGGGCCATTGCATTAGCCGTACCTGTGGGTCCTTCACAGTATCAAAAGATAAGATGATCAGCCAGAACACCCTACCTTGATGTGCTGTAGTAAATGAGGACATAAATAATTAATTACATCCGGTTTCTATTTTTAGGTATCTAGCAACTGTCGGCTATGTATGTATGAGCACTGCTTAGCTTTGCAGCACTCTGTGCCACGCTGCACAAACAGCAATTAAAACAAAAAATAAAAAAATTTAAAATAAGAAAAATACATAATTATGATAATTAATGATATCTGGTTTTTATTTTTAGATGTCTGGCAGGTGTCAGCTGTCTCTATGTGAGCACAGCTTGGCATTGCTGTGCTCCATGCTGCACCACACAAACATACAAAAATACAAGAAAAAAATTAAAATAAAATATTACACATTTGACCCAGTTCACAGCATTTCAACAGTAGCGAGCTTCACCCTACACTGATTCAATATCCCTGTTCCTATGCTCTCCCTCAGCAGCACATCGTCATTAATATGCATGGCGTGCTGCCAAGGGGGGGGGGGCATGACTATATACACAGATGCATTCCATGTAAGCTCTACACAGTGTCTACATGGATTTTATTAAATCCTGGGGATAGTATTTTACCATACACCCTACAAACATGTGCATTCTAAACCTTTCTTCTCTAATCTTTCAGATGTAAATAGCCCACATCCACAATTTTGTATAGGTGAGATAGACTTATGGCAAATCTATGTTGAACTGTTGTGGGAGTAAGAAGTACTTGGTGCAAAGCCTTCATCTTGCAAGAGTGGATTTTTTAAATACATCTTCTCTCTGAGACTGGCAGAAGACAAGCATGGTACAGCATTTGCTATGGCAGGCTCAAAATGAATATGCAAACTTTCATATTCCAGCACCCAAGCTCAAATGGAAAGCGCTTCCTGACTAATGTAGTACTTCTGTCTACTATTCCTATTGCTGTCTTCCAGTTATCATGTGCACTGACCTAAAGGAACATGCCATTTCCTTTACCATGACATGGTTAGAACAATAGTAACCCTTCTGTCCCACTTTTTCCAGGCCAGCTCTTCCCATATCCATGTTCACTAACTGAAGCCTGATTATCTGAGCTGCAGCAGAGCTTTAACTCTTTGTATTTTTGAGCCAGTGCCATGTGGAGGGTGTAGTAAAAAATGTAAGGGATATTAAGGAAATGTCAAGGTAGCAGCCAAAGTAGTCTATATTAGTTCATTGAAGGTTCACTTCAGCGAATCTCCATTCATCAAACAAAAAACATTGAATGTTCACTTCAGCAAATGTTGCCTTCACTGAATGTAACACATGGAAAATAACTACTTGCCCAACATTTCCCTGTAACACACAGCAGAATATTTTAAACCCATCCAGGTGGGGGGGCTGTGCACCACACCCCCAAATGTGGGGGGCTGCACCTCCCCAACTATATATACTGTACCAATTCTAAGATCGCACTACAGTGGGGAAAAGGGCAAACTTCCTTATGTTGGCCAACTAGTTCCTTTCCCTGTATAAATCCTTCACTGATGTGAATGTTCACTGAAGTGAACATTCAATGGGTTTTGTTCAATGAACAGAGGTTCGCTGAAGTGAACCTTCAATGAACTAATACAGACCCAATCAAATGAGGACAGGGAATTAAAATGAAGGAATTACATAAATATTAATGGAAATAAAACAGCTGGTGCCTGATAAAGTGTTTCTCTGAACAAGTTTGAAGAAAGCCGGTGTTTCAGAACACAGCAGAATATTTACCTGTTAGAGGGATTGGGGGGACCACTGCATAAATTCCTAACTCCTGCAACATGAATCTGTATCATTTTGTTTTCTTTTTCATATTATTGAAAATTATTAACTATAGTATTCAAATAACTTTTTTTTCATGGCACTCTCTTGCATTCACAATAGCAGTCCTCTTATTAATCAAATTCAAGTGTTGCAGTTTAAAATTTCAATCTTTCTTCCAGGATGAGCCATACCTCACATTGTAAGCTTTTTGTTAATAATGAAGATTGACTACATTGGTGTTCACAAGATGATTCTGTAGAATTACATATGGATTACCTCTTTGCAATCCATAACAAGTATGCAATTTAACCAAAACATTCTATGTAAAATATATGAAATATTTGCTAAAATGCTTTCATTACAATGCATTACAGCTGTTGTGAAATGCCACTGTATAATAAAATAAAATGCAACCTGTTACTTTTTTAAATTATTCTAGAGAATGCTAGGATTTTTTCTGCAATTAGTATAAAAATAGATGAGAGCTGCTAGACATGGCAGACACTGCGTTTAGGCCTAATACTAACTTGTAAGCCTTATCCAGACTGAATGCGGCATCCTCTGTCATCTTTTCTTTGAGTATGTAAGAACATGGCTGGGTATTGCTAATGGCTGTCTAATGTATATAATGAACATCTTGTTACACTTCTGCAGTTTTGATTAGACTACACATGAACCCTCACTATTATGATGTGGTAATAATAGTATAGCTCTGAAATTTTAGAAAAAAAAAAAAACCTCTACAGGACTCAAGTCTCCAAATGTCAAAGAAGTTCACTTGTAAGAAGCAAATTTATAAGCTAGCTTTTGCTATGTAATTATTACTTTAGTTCATTGTAATAGCCAGTGTATGCATTTTCTTCAAAATAAAGTATAAAATGTCCATTTATTTAGAAAATTGCTCTCAATCTCTTGACATTTTTTCTTACCAGATATCTAAATTACTGTGTGAAGAGCATGGGTTACTCTTTGAAATGTACATTGTCCATGAGTGCTTCTTAACAAATTACAGTTTTCTCATACATCTGAGTGAGTTCTATTATCCTGCTTGCTTTGGTGCTTTCTTTGAGGAAGTTGTTAGATGCTTTTTGTTTTTCATATGCTGTGTTTTGGACTCTGATGAAAGGCATAGCCGTTAGCAGAAGATGCAACGGACTGCTACTGTAAGATGACAAAACATGAAAATGCGTACTGTTTGGTGGAGCTTGCTACAGGGGAAATTCCATATGCCCAGAGGTAGAACAACTTTGGAGATCATTACACAAGTGAAAGAGGCTACGTGGGCAAAGCTGGTTTTGTGACTTAGTGAGGTTACCACCATCTGAAAACAGCTCCGTATTTTGCTCCGAGTAGTGTTCAGTCTCCTGTGAAAATTGAAATGCTATAGTCTGCTCTTGCATTACAAAACCAGTGCATATTCATATGTGCTATTAAATTACTTCAACCTATGACATAACTCTGCAGTGCTGAACTTCATTTCTACTCCTCAGAGTGCAGACTACAGAAAAACATTTCACTGCAAAGTACATTGTTCTTCTGTCAGCAAAGAATGATTTTAATTTTAAAATTTATAGCTACAAGTACTAGGTAAAAATGTTTTAAGTTGCATGTGTAATTTAAATGTCTAGCAATTCTGCAGCAACTCTATAGTTAGTGCTACAGATGATGACAGCAGCTGAAATTTAGCCAAATTACAGGATGGCAGTTAATATACAAGAGTTTGTAAGTCTTTGGAATTGATGGACAGGCATGTATTACTTGCATTGCTTACTACAGCTAAGGCCACTGTCTTAAACAACTATGGCAATTAAGGGCAAATGTTATTCAAACATTATTATATTAGTCAAGTATTGGTAGCCGCGGTGGTGCAGTGGTAGCATTGTCACCTCACAGCAAAAGGCTCTCCCGTTCGATTCTCGGGTGGAGCGCCTTCTGTGTGGAGTCTGCATGTCCTCCCCGCAGTCGAGTGGCATTCAAAAGACATGTGTGAATGGACGTGTGTTTGTTGAAGGTTGGGCATCAGGCTGGCACATCGGCACCATAAAAATCGACTGCCAATCATTAGTGGACCCAAGTTCTGCTGTGGTGACCCCTAACCAGGAAAAGCTGAAAGAAAAACAACAACATTATATTAGTCAAGTATTATCTGAAATATCTCCCTTTCCCAGAAAGTACTATTTTTTTTAAATAAAAGGGAATTATAGAGAAGAAGTGAGTATTATTTGCATTCTGCAAGATGCTAACTTCACCGCAGTCACCATGTAGGCAATGCACACACACACATACTACTTAATGCCGTCATGCCTTGAACACATCATTCATAGCTGGAGAATGTTGGAGTCTGCTAATAATCATGACCTGTGCCTGATACATTGTCCCTGCAGTATTAAAGCCTAAGTGGGAAATGTTCCTTAGTCTAGGAAGATCCTCATCATCCAAGGTTAACTGGCAATTATTAGCATTACATAGCAGAATTATTTAAAATAAATTCTTACTTTTTTAAATAATCCAATTTTACCATGGACTACTTGTTCTTAGCCACTTATTACCACAATCTGCAGAAAGTGAAGATGCTTTTCTGATGCTTTGCTGCTGTGGAATTTTACCTATGTATCTAAGCACTCTCAGTGTACCAGCAGTCTGCACTTTGTGTTGATGTCGTTTCGGCTTTTCCCGGTTAGGGGTCGCCACAGCAGAACTCCAGTCCACTAATGATTGGTAGTTGAGTTTTATGTGCCGGGTTACCAGCCCTGATACACAACCTTCAATGAAGGTACGCCCATTCATGCATGTCTCCACACAGAAGACACTCTAGCTGAGAATCGAACCGGACAGTGTCTTACTGCGAGGCGACAATGCTACCGCAGCACCACCACTGCAGGTACTGTTGTGGCAATATAATTTTAAGTTGAGCACCTTTATCATGATTTAAAAATGGCAATTTATACAAAAACATCTGTATTCATTCATGAAAGTGGGTGTACATGGTTACAGACTTATTTATTTATTTTTTATTTACTGTTTCCATTTTCTTTAACTTTTATCATAATAGATCAAGTTAAAATTACCTTGCATGGTGCTAAACACATTTTGGAAGTGGAAACCGTAGATTGTTGTCATTAAAAAACAATTAAGCCTAAGAAATAGCTGTGTTTAAAGGTATTTTCCTGAAGAAGTTCCAAATGGATGAGAGTCAAGTAAATAGATATTAAAACATATTAAAGCCAAAGATATAGCAATCAGTATTTTATAACAACTTCCCTCCCCCCACTGAATGACCATTAAGTCATGTTCCTATTAAGTCTGTTTTATTGTCCCCAGGACCCAAAAAAATACAACCATCATGTTGTAGGATGATGGGCAATTTTTCAGATGTGCTCACCACACTCACAATGCCAAGATGTTATAAATGTGGGTTCCCATACATCTACAATGCTCAACAGGAATGTAAGCACTTGGTCAGGAAAGTGCCCCCTAGCCCCTCTATACTAGGGTTTCCACTGGTTACGCTCTTCTGGCAGGACTTAAACTGAGTCCCTTACATAAGATGGGTAAACTAACCTTGATTACATAGTTCCAAGCACCCTTTGCTGTTAGGCCATGTCCAAATGAGCAAATTAACCCAGACTACCTGGAGTATACTTGGGGCTCATTCCCACTATACATAGAACTTATCAATACAGTAATCAATCATGAAAAAGATTTCATCAGTATACAGAAGATATTCTTATCTACCAAAGCACATCAAAAGTTTATGATGAATGTTTTATCAGTAGCAGCATCTTCATCTTTTAAAGGCAGTTAGTCAAATAAGACATATAGTTGCTCTTCTCCCTTCAGATCTAACTGTTCAAATGTTTTAAGTACTCTGAAACCGCATGTGGACTAGACTTTGTAAAGGATGTGTTTTACAACTTTAAAGCTACAGTTATACCTCTCATCACCTATTTCTATAACTTTCTAAATCAGAAATCAAAAATCCGATTCTAGTACTTAATCATTCTCAGTAGGAATAATAATAAAAGATACTGACTCAAACCAGGGCTTTTGTCTCCCAGTATTTTACTAAGCCCAGAAACTTTACAAAAACTCTTTGATCAAACCCTTTCTACTGGTTACAGTCATGAAGCCTGGAAAACAGCTATTACATTGCCATCGCAAAAAGGTCTCCCAACCATGGACCCTGGCAATTATAGACCCAGTAAAGCTATAGATCACAGTATCTCAGACTTTATAAATCTGGACATTGAAAATCTCTGAACTCTGGATCTCACCAATTTGGTTTTATCAAAGAAAGGTCCTGTCTCTTTAACCGAATAAATTTCTTTGAAAAAGTGACTAAAGCACTGGATAGTGGTTATACAGTGAATGTAGCATATCTGGACGCAGCCAAGGCCTTTGACATTATCCCCTATGCAAACATTACTGACAGACTTGTAAATGTGAATATAAATCCTTATATTGTGTGATGGATAGCTAAGTGGTTATTTGACCAAATCCCTGCAGTTCGAGTAACAGGTGCTACTTCTGAAAGTGAAACAGTTACCAGTGGTATACGACAGGGCTACATTTTGGGGCCTCTCTTATGTGGTAAATACTTTTCAGACTTTCAGACAACACTTTTGGCCTATGGCTAACTAAGTTTGCATGCTGACTCACACTTTCTCCAACATGGTTTAGACCATATTAACAATTGTTGCAAGGACAATGGTCCAAAACATAAATTTAAAAAATGTGGCATAGTTCATTTTGGTAAAGAAAGCAGCTTTGCTTACCATATATGAGATGAACCCCTCTAATAAGACACTGTTGTAAGTGATCTGGGTTCTCTTGCTGATAATGCATTATAATTTCACCATTATGTCTCCAAAGTAGTTGACAAAGCCTTTTATCTTGTTCATCTAATTTTCAAAGGTATCTCCAATGGATCCAAAGAAGTCTGAATTCCCCTTTACTCATATCTTATCAGACTCATTACTGAATATAACACACCTTTTAGCATGTATTTATATAAACATATCACACAGCTCGAGTGGCCTCAGATATTCATAACTAAAAAGATCAGTGGCCACAAAAATCTTGGTTATTTGGAGAGAATGGTAGCCCTTTGGCTGTACTCAGTCTCTTACAGACTTTTTCTGGAGATTTACACCTAGCCTATTGTGCCATGAAAGATCAACCCTATTTGATATTTTATTCCCTTGCAGAACTAATAGTACAACAAATACTCTACTAAAGGAAGTAAACCTTCATCAACAGATAAATAAGATACATTGGAATAACAGATTCATATCCCAATGTATCCCTCACCTGTAGAATAAACTTCCACTATATGTCAAGCAGAGAAGCGCCCTTGTCACCTTCAAGGTAAACCTAGATAATTGCATGGGCGGCCTGAAATTCTCTCTCAGTCTGTCTTGTCTTGCCCTCCTTGAAGCAAGATAGAAATTGTGAATAGGGTTCTTGGCTAGTCTTGAAATAGTGTACAGACTAATTGCCAAGTACCTATCTATGAATGTATGAACCTATGAACATATGAATTCTCAGTTCTCTAGTTCATTAGGTCAGCTTCACTCATGTTCATAGGTTCATAGGTTCATAGGTTCATAGGTGTGTACTAGCTAATGGCCCTGGAGCCTTTACAAGCCCAGACCATAGGATTACTCTGGCATCATGCCACCCGAAATTAGTTCCCCGTGCCTCTGTTGAGTAAAGTCACTGGAGTGATCCCCAGGGTGAATTTTCTATTTCCCATCCACTCATCAAGATTTCTCTTGAAGAGGGCCAGTGAGGTGCTCTTTTTGACATGTATGGGAAGTCTGTTCCATAGCATTGGCAGTCCCTGAGTTATGAACCTATCCCTCCAGCATGTTCTGTTGATTGCAATAATGAGGTTGAGGTCTCTGGAGTGTGTGGTGTGGAGGGATTGGGATTTCATTAGATGTAGCATTTCTAACAGAGCTGAGTCAGACATGGCTTTGTAAGTCAAGCAGAGATCGCCTCTAAGTAGGCGATGTGAGACAGAGAATACTTGGAGTTTTTTGAGTATCTCCATATAGGACAAGCTTTTAAGGCCTATGATCCTGTTTGTGGTGTACTTTTGCAGCCTCTCCAGTTGTTACAGGTGTCTAGTGAGGTACATGCCAAATGGGGCATTGTACTACATGATTGGCCTAATGAGGGAAGAATATATCTGAAATGGCTTAGTGGTAAAGCACTTTGGCTGTAGTGTACAGGGACCTGGGTTTGAGACTTGCAAAGGCTGCTTATTTAGCTGTTGGACATGCTACACTTAAAGAAATCCCAATCCCTTAGAGCCACATGCTCCAGGGATCTAAATCTTGTCATCACAATAAACAAAACATGCTGGAGGGATAGGTTCCTGACCCAGAGACTCCCCAGACTCTGGAACAAACTGCCCATACATGTCAAGCAGAGTGCCTCTTTGGCCCTTTTCAAAATGAACCTTGACGATTGGATGGGAGAAAGGAAATTCATCCTGGGGATCATGTCAATTGCCCTGCTAGACAGGGGTCCAGGGAAGTAAATAGTGTGGGAAGAAATAGCCAGGGAATTGTTATGGCTAGGCTTGTATAGGCCCTAGGGCTCATAGCCTAGTACCAACCTATGAAACTATGAAGTAGAGGGAGACAATGACCTCTTTCTTCCTGGATGCAAAACCCTTAGTAAAGAGATGTGCCACATAGAAGGACTTTCTGACCATAGTGGCAATATGGTGGTCAAAAGAGAGGTTGTTGTCAACCTGTGTTCCCAGATCTCTTATAATGCCTTCTGTGTTCAGTAGACTTCCATCAATGTGGTAATTTATGGGAACTGAGTTTTTCCCAAAGAGGATGAAGACACATTTTAGGCATTGAGATTAAAGCCATGATTCTGACACAAGTCGTTGGTCTCAGTGAGGCCTTTCTGCAGGATGTCAACATCACTAGGGGAGTTAATAATACATCCCAACTTTCAATCATCTGCGAACTTTGTCAACCAGAGTCCCTTTGTGTTGGCCTGAACTTCAGAGAAGTAGACAGCAAACAGGAGAGGACCCAGGACTGAACCCTTAGGGATTCCACTTGTGAATTGTCAGCAGTCCATATTGGAGTCAGCTACTTTCACACTGTGGGTTCTATCTGTCAGCCAGTTTGAAACACATCTAGTAATATAGGGGTTGATGCCTAGCTTAGTGAGTTTTTCTATGATTCCTGAGTGAGGAATGGTATCAAAGGCCTTGGCCAGATCAAGATAGGCTGTATGAACCATCTTGCCTTCATCCACAGCTCTGGTGACAGACTCAAAGAAGTCGACCAGTTTGAGTAGGCATGATCTACCCTTCATGAAACCAAACTGTGTGGGATCCAGAGTTTGGAGAGTCCCTATAACTTGTTTATTAAGTCCATGATGATGCATTCCATAGCTTTGCATATCAGACTCGTCAGGCTAATGGGACAATAGTTCCCAGGGTCTGTAGTCACTCCTACTTTGTGGAGAGGGATGACTGTAGCAGTGTGCCATTTGGTTGGGACAATGCCTGAGGTGAGGCTGTGACTGAACAGGGCACACAAGTGTGGTGCCAGCTCAATCTGTAGTTCATGTAGAACACAGCCAGTGATATTTCCAGGTCCCATAGAATCTGTATTCTTGGCCTTGGATGGTGCTATTTTAACCTGTGCAGCAGTAATACTGGGTGCGTGGCAATCTACTGGTATTGTGATTGGTCCTTTGGGGGGAGAGGGGTAAAGCTGACACTGAATCTGTTGGCCAGTATATTGGCAATATCTGTTGGCTCGATATAGGAGGTACCATTATGCAGTAGCTCAGAACAAATCTGGATATTGCCGTGGAGATTTTTTACATAACTATAGAAGGCCTTGTGGTTCTCTTTACTATCTGATGCAATTCTGTTTTCGTAGCTAGCTTTAGAGGATTTGATGAGGGATCTCAACTTTTTTGTTGGGGATGATAAGGGAGTTTTTCTAGTCTTGGGACTTCACCTTATTCCGCATCAGTTTCTTCCTTCTGTTGTAGAATTTGTTTAAGGCAGGGGGACCACCAAATTGGCTTCCTTTTTTTGGAGGAGAGTGCCTTGGTTCTGTTGGGTACAATGAGATCCATACATTTGTGTACGTGTTCGTACAGTGCATTGGTGTATGATTCGCCGGTCATGCAACTATTCTCCATTTGCATGGGTGACGTGAAGTTAGCCACCTCTGCTTTTAAGAGCCCAAAGTTAGCTTTGGAGAAGTTTTTCATGGTTGTTACCTTTGCGGGGGGGGGGGGGGGAATGTGGATTTTCATGGTGATTAGTTTGTGGTCAGATCTAACCAGGGAGGAGTTGACTATTGGTGTAGAGCAACAGTCACCTATGTTAGTAATGACCAAGTCATGGATGTTGCTACCTCTAGTGCGGGTAAGAATGAGTTGGCTCAGGGCATTGGAATTAATGAATTCCATGAAACGTTGGGCAAGTGTATTGGTACATGAGTAGTTTTCCAGTTAGTGGAGGGGTAGTTGAAGTCACCCAGTATGAGAGTTTTAGGTTGGACCCTAATATTCTCCAGTGTCTTAGGAATGTTGAGTGTGAGTCTTGGGACATGGTTGGGGACCTATAGCAGGCTACGACCTGAATCGCTGTCTTACACAATGTTAGCTACACCTGAAGTATCTCTGATGTGTTATGTTGGGCTACCAGTCTGGAGGTGTGTGCATCCTTTATGAATATGGAAACACCACCACCTTTGGAGCTTTGGTTCAAGTTCTGGGGCTGAAAGGTGTGGAATGAGTTATAGCCTGGTAGTGCAAGGGTGCTTTCTGCTGCTTTGAACCAGGTCTCTGTTACAGCACAAATGTCAATGTTCTCCATTTTAATGAGTGCTTTGAGCAAGTGTATTTTGAGATTTAAACTTCTAGCATTGAGCAGCATGACCCTTAGCATGCATTTGTTTGTAGCTGTTATGGTGGTAATTTGGTCTTTAGAATGCAGCCTAAAAAAGGCACTATATGGGTGGCAAGAGCCTTGGACAGTATCCGGAAGCCCAGCCCAGGTGAGACAGATACAGGACATCTCTTGCAAAGCATCGAGGTCTGTCAGTCATGTCATCCAGGGAAGGCAGATACTGGAACCCCTTTGAATGACACCAGAAACATAGCCAATTGTTGAAATCAACCATGTTCTGCTTATACTGTGGTATAAATCTGGGTGATGGTAGGATGATTCTCAGGGATAGGGTCATACCCGCCTGGGCTACATAATCCAAGAGTGACTCCATGTCTCTTTTCATGTAGTCCAGGGAGGTACGTCTCAGGTCATTCACACCCATATGTACAATGACAGAGTCATATTTGTACCTGTTGTTGAGGGACCTGAGTGCATGTGTTATGTGGTGGATCTTGGCACCTAACAGGCAGCTGACTGTTACTTTCTCCTTATTCAACCTAGTGAGTGGGACATCAGTGTGCCTCACTATCGAATCACCTATGACTAGAGTGTTGGGCATGCTGTTTTGCCTTAGGGGCTTTGGTTGAGTGGCACACTGTTTAGGAGAGTTATGTGTCCCGTGATTAGTGTCAGAAAAGGCTACTCTCCCAACATCTACAAAATTAATCAACTTCTCTAACTTCCATAATTCTTTTACCCCTACTGATAAATAAGAACATTTCAGACAATATGCATGGATAGTGTAGATACTTTTTATGTGGCTGTCACTTGATACACTTTTATTATACTAAAAATTTTCACCTCATACTCTATTAGTGGTGCTGCGGTAGCATTGTCGCCTCAAAGCAAGATGTTTTCACGTTCAATTCTCAGTTAGAGCGTCTTCTGTGTGGAGGCATGCGTGAATGGGCGTGCCTTCGTTGAAGGTTGTGCATCAGGGCTGCTAACTCGGCACGTTAAAATCCACTATCAAACTTTAGCGGACCGGAGTTCCACTGTGGCGACCCCTAACCGGGATAAGCCGAAAGACACAAAAACGTAAGTTTCAACATCTTTCAGAGCTTAAATGCAATATCAGGCATGTCTTTAGAGCAATACTTATAAGAGATGGTAGCACAGATACTGACATTTAGCTATCGGATCTTAGAGAACTAGAATAAATAAGCAGAGGTATCAGTAGCACCGACATTTTATTTATTTATAAAATTTGTTAACTGGGGTACAACACTGATCCCATTGGACCACTTTCAATCTTAGCTCAAGCAAGTGGAAAAATTAATGATGTATGCAAAAAAGTCCACAATTAAAACAAAAGGATAGTTAATGTACAATAGAAAAAATTGTTTAAGAAGGAAGTCAACAGAAACAACTATGTACAACATTTACATCAGTTAGAGCAACAACATGTTAAGAGATGCTAAAGTGAAACTGATAGGCAGTATGTGCCTGAATTTGAGGTGACTAGGTTATATGACCTGAAGAAAAAACTCACAAGCAGCTTGTGCTGTGAGGTATTCCTTAAGTTGTGCCTGAAAGGAGGAGCAGTTAGAAAGGTCTTTAAGATATGAGCTTGTAGCTTATTCTCAGGACTTACAGAAAAAAAAAACTGCACATTTGGATACACACACGCTGTAGAATGGAGAGATCGAGACCAGACTGAGTAAACTTTTGCAGGTCAATTATTATACTCCTGGACAATTTCCAAAATATGGAATAACCCTCCAGCAATGATCCGCTTACAACCAAGACCTTCTAACTTCAAAAGTACTCTGCACAGTCACTTCTCCTCCATGTGGATATGTAACTGTTCAATTCCCTTTGCCAGCCATTACTTAAACCTAAGCTACTAATTAAACCCTCAGTTTTGTTTATATCCATTTTTTCCTCATTACTCCATTATTATTTTATTTTAAATTCCTAACAAATCTTTTACCTAACTCCCCCTCTAGATAACACCTAACTCCGTACTCCTTTCTCCCACAGTCCTTTCTCTACCCTTTTCCACTTTCCATCTACTTTACTAATCTTCCTTCTCTCCTATCTTTTTTTTCACATTTAACATTTATTCTTCCCTTCATACCTCCTCTTCTGTCCCTCCTTTACTTAAATCCTTACCACCATGCCATTAAAAACTCTTACCTATTTGCCATTCTCACAATCCTACATTATTACTTTTCTGTTTCTAGGTCTAAATAACACCTCCAACTATATACTTCTTTTTTTCTGCAATCACTGTTTATGCTCTTACTTACATGTTTATGTACTACTTCTTGTAATTATGTATTTTTGTATGTATTACTTATTATGTCTCAAAAACAAGGAGGAAATAGTGCCTTGAAAGTCACAATAACCAAAAAACACCAAAGCACACAGGAATCCAGTAACCACAGCTCCACGAAGTGAATAAGGCAGCAAATTTTAATCTTGTTTTCACACTTCAAACAAAACAATCGCGTTTTCATCCACCTACATACAGGACTTCATCAGAAATACAATAAAAACAAATTCCCTCCTTTTATACTACTTCCTATAACATTTAATCCCTTGAAAACCCTTTAATATAAATTAACTAATTAGTAACTTCTTCTTCTTCTTCTTTCAGCTGCTCCCATTAGGGGTAACCACAGCAGATCAACTGTTTCCATTTCTTCCTGTCCTCTGCATCTTGCTCTGTCACACCAACCACCTGCATGTCCTCTCTCACCACATCCATAAACCTTATCTTAGGCCCCCCTCTTTTCCTGTTACCTGGCAGCTTCATCCTTAGCATCTTTTTCCCAATATACTCTGCATCCCTTCTCAGCACATATCCAAACCAACATAATACTGCCTCTCTGGCTTTGTCTCCAAACCTTCCAACCTGGGCTGTCACTCTAATATACCTATTCCTAATCCTGTCCATCCTCGTCACACCCAGTGCAAATCTTAACATCTTCAACTCTGCCACGTCAAGCTCTGACTCCTGCCTTTTTGTCAGTGCCAGTGTCTCCAACCCATATAACATAGCTGGTCTCACTACCCTCTTGTAGACATTCCCTTTCACTCTTACTGGTACTCATCTGTCACAAATCACTCCTGACAGTCTTCTCCACCCACTCCATCCTGCCTGTACTCTCTTTTTCACCTCTCTTCCACACTCACCATTACTCTGAACTGTTGATCCCAAGTACTTAAACTCATCTACCTTTGCCAGCTCTACTCCCTGCATCCTCATCATTCCTCTATCCTCCCTCTCATTCACACACATATATTCTGTCTTAGTCCTGCTGACCTTCATTCCTCTTCTCTCTAGAGCATATCTCCATCTCTCCAGGGTCTCCTCTCTCACTACAGATCACAATGTCATCTGCAAACATCATAGTCCACGGGGACTCCTGTCTGATCTCGTCTGTCAACCTGTCCATCACCATTGCAAATAAGAAAGGGCTCAGAGCTGATCCTTGATGTAATCCCACCTCCACCTTAAACGCATCCGTCACTCCCACTGCAGACCTCACCGCTGTCACACTACCCTCGTACATATCCTGTACCACTCTTACATACTTCTCTGACACTCCTGACTTCCTCATACATTACCACAACTCCTCTGTAGGCACCCTGTCATATGCTTTCTCTAAATCCACAAAGACACAATGCAACTCCTTCTGAACTTCTCTGTACTTCTCCATCAACACTCTCAGAGCAAACATCGCATCTGTAGTGCTCTTTCTTGGCATGAAACCATACTGCTGATCACTAATCAACACCTCCCTTCTTAACCTAGCTTCCACTACTCTTTCCCATAACTTCATAATGTGACTGATCAGTTTAACCCCACTGTTGTTACTACAGCTCTGCACATCACCCTTATTCTTAAAAATCGGTACCAAAACACCTTTTTTCCATTCCTCAGGCATCCTCTCACTTTCCAAGATTTCATTAAACAATCCAGTTAAAAACTCCACTGCCATTTCACCTAAACATTTCCATGCTTCCACAGGTATGCCATCTGGACCAACAGCCTTTCCATTCTTCATCCTCTTCATAGCTATCCTTACTTCCTCCTTGCTAATCCACTACACGTCATGATTCACTATCCACACATCAACCAACTTTATCTCCCTCTCATTCTTTTCATTCATCAACCCCTCAAAGTACTCTTTCCATCTACTCAATGCACTCTCCTTGCTTGTGAGTATGTTTCCCTCATTATCCTTTATCACCCTTACCTGCTGCACATATTTACTAGCTCGGTCCTTCTGTCTAGCTAATCTGTACAGGTCCTTTTCTCCCTCCTTAGCGTCCAAACTTTTATACAACTCTTCATATGCCTTATCCTTAGCCTTCACCACCTCTCTCTTTGCCATGCACCTCATCTCCTTATACTCTTGTCTACTTTCTTCATCTCTATGACAATCCCACTTCTTCTTCGCCAACCGATTTCTCTGTATACTCTCCCTACTTCTTCATTCTGCCACCAGGTCTCTTTGTCCTCCTTCCTCTTTCCAGATGTCACACCAAGCACCTTTCTAGTCATCTCTCTTACTAGCTCTGCTGTAGTTACCCAGCTATTCAGTAACTCTTCACTGCCACCCAGTGCCGTTTTAACTCTTCGCTGAACATCACCTCAGAATTACCCTTTTTCAATTTCCACCATTTGGTCCTTGGTGCTGCCCTCACACTCATCCTCCTCTTCTTGATCACCAATGTCATCCTACAAACCACCATCCTATGCTGCCTAACTACACTTTCCCCTGCCACCACATTACAGCCTCCAATCGCCTTCAGACTGGCCCTTCTACATAAGATATAATCCACCTGTGTGCATCTTCCTCCACTCTTGTATGTCACCATATGCTCCTCCCTCTTGTTAAAATACTATAGTAATAAATGTTAGTATACAAATTTGATATAAATTCACAATACTACATACAAAATGTCAAAAAGGAGTGCATTTTTCAACCCATTTAAAAACACACTAGTGTGCAAAACAATGTTAACATTCTAACTATATACCTAAAATAAGTTAAAAGTAAAACATGTAAAATGCTATAAATGTAATGGATATGGTATACAAAACTAAACAATACTGCCATCTCCTGGTTTTGTAGCACAATACAACTAAACAGGTTTTAGCCAAATCTTGTCTTAGCAGAAGCCAACATTTTTTTTTTATAAAGGACCCAGTTAAAGTTTAGCAGACCTGAGTTTAAGAACTGGGGCCAATGAGACATGATCATTGAGTCTTGGTAACCTATTGGCTTCTAATTTGAGTTGCCAAAATAGCTCCCTAAACTCAATAGTTGTCTCCCACGGACCCCCCCCCCCGGTCCAATTCCACTTTTTCAATGATAAAAAATTCAAAAACTGCTTCAGTGCAATATGTACTAAGTTTGTAAAGGGCATTATTAATGTCCTGCTTCTTGACATCGTTAAGGTGTTCATATATACGCCTCTTAAATTTCCTATTTGTCTTTCCTATATAGAAACACCCACATATTTTACAAATAGCAATGTATACAACCCCAATAGTATCACAATTACAGTGTGTGTTAGTCTCTACCTTCTCATTCCTATTCTTTAAATTCACACCGTTTCCCTGAAGTACATAAGGACATTGTGTGCAAGAACCACACTTGTATGTGCCCTTCCTTTGCCTGCCCTGTTTTGTTTTATGACTTTCTAACATTTCCTTAATATTCTTGCCCTTCCTGTAAGTGAATTTCAGGGGGTCATTAAATAGTTGCTCTAAGTCTGAATAATTACCAAACCTCTCCCAATTCTTGGAAACAATGTCCCTAATATAATGAACACTACTACTAAAATTCAAGACAAAATTGCTACTCCAATTAATTTCAGTAGGGACATTGTTAGCTTCCTGACACACTACCAACTCGGGAACCCCTAAAATAGGACTAAATCTACCTCTCCTCTCTCTCTCTTAATTTCATTCTCAATTTCTTCCACTAAATCCAAAGGATGTTTCCTTTCTAAAAACATCTTTCTCAGTTTTTTACTTTCTGCAGTATAATCCTTGTCTAAAGAAGTCATTCTGCAACTCCTAATGAATTGCCCTTTTATAATTCCCCTCTTTTGACTAAAAGGGTGGGCACTAGTAAAAAAACAAATAGAAGTCGAGAATGTTTCTTTTCTATACACATTTGATTTAAATATTTTCTCCTCTGGAACCTTTTCTACTACCACATCTAAATACTGTAGTTTCCCATGAGAAATAACATGAGTGAACTTTAAAAATTCTGTAGTGTTATTCATATACTCAATAAATTCATATAGTATCACTTCGGGTCCAACCCAAAAGATGCAGATGTCATCTAGGTAACATCTATAATAGCTCCAATACTCTGAGTATTCTGAATGAAATAACTATTTCTCCTCCCATGTGGACAAGAGTAGGGTGGAGTACATGGGGGCACAACAGGCCCCCATAGCTACCCCACTTACCTGCTTGAAGAACTCACCTTCAGAAAACAGGAAATTGTGTCTAAGCACTATATCCATAAGTTCTATAAGAACCACTGTGATATCACTATCTATACTACCCTTTATTCTAAGTGCTTCCTCAAACCATTCTAGTCCTACCTTATGGGGTACAACATTAAACAAATCTTGGATGTCCAATGTAACAAATATTAAATCATCCTGATATAAATTTCCACCAATACTTCTCAAAAAATCCCAAGAGTCCTTAAGGATGTCCACTTTCTCAGACAGACCTTTTTTAGCCTCAAGTCCAAATATTTGGCTAGTGTATAGGTTTTAGATCCTGTAGCTGCCACAACTGGTCTGAGAGGTGGGTTGTCAACATCCTTATGGACCTTGGGTATACCAAAAATTGAAGAAACTTTAGGTTTGTCCATAACTAGGTACTGATATACTTCTTGATTAATCATGTCATCCTTAACCATTTCTTTTAACATAAAGTCAATTTTCTTATATGCGACATTAATTTCATTGTGAGACACTCTGGTATATATATATCTGTGTTATTTAACATGTCCACCATTTTGGCTGAGTACATAATACTATCCATAATAACCACTCCTTGGTGGAATTTGTTTTTTATTGTATTTTTGATGAAGTCCTATATGTAGGTGGATGAAAACGCAGGAGTTTTGTTTGAAGCGTCAAAACAAGATTAAATTTTGCTGCCTTATTCACTTCGTGGAACTGTGGTTACTGGATTCCTGTGTGCTTTGGTGTTTTTTGGTTATTACTTAGCATGTATTTCTCATGCATTATTTCTTTTTAATTTTATGTACTTTGCTTTATATTGGAGCTTTTCTCCCCAGGCCACTGAAAATGGGCTAGTTTGGCCCAGTGGACTTTCCAAGTAAACAAATGTCAACAAATAAATAAATAAACATTCAGAAAAAGGTGAGAAGACAATGATTGTTAGAACAGCTATAGCAAATGTTGAATAATTATACAGACCTTCATACCAGTAGTAAACATTAAATAGATACCTGGTAGAATTTTTTGCTTTGAAAGTGGTTCTACAATTGTTAAGACATTAGTTGCTAACAGAACAAAACCCTTATTGAGTTATAATTAAATTAATCTACTCAATAACACGTAAAAAACTACACCATTTACATGAAACATTATAAGCAATTGTAAACAGCACAGGTGTGTGTGTGTGTGTGTGTGTGTGTGTGTGTGTGTGTGTGTGTGTGTGTGCAAGGGTGAGTGTGTGCGTGTGTGCACGCGCGCATGTGTGTGTGTGTGTGTGTGTGTATGTGTGTGTGGTCACATGTGTATCTATTTATCTCTCTCTCTCTCTCTCTTGATATATATATATATATATATATATATATATATATATATATATATATATATATATATATATATATACAGAAAGCAACAGATATATATATGCACATACATACATCCATGCATACATGGGGTATTAGTACATAGCAGCAAAGACAGCTTGGCCATCAAACAGCACTTTTTTTTATTAAAATTGGCAACAAAATAAAAGTTCAATGGTAAAAAGTGTTTTAGGACATAATCTCAGAATTATTTTAACCAATTTAGATTTAGTCTTACCTTAAACTTAGGTTGTTCCACCTGACTGGATTCTCAACATAATATTTCCAAATAGTCTCAGGCTCCATCATATTGTCTGTTCTCATAGCATAGCACACTTCCCAGAAATGCTGGTTAAGGTCCACACCTCTCCTGTCAATAGGAAGCCAGCTTATCTTAACTATGGGACAAGTCCATCAATTTTATACATTAAGTTAGTCAAGTATCTGATTGTTAAAGGAGCCTCTCTGATTAATACAAGGATATGTTTGTCTTTTCTTAAAGAAGAAAATATTTTAAATAAAAACACAGCTCTTAAAACAATTGTACATATCATATTACAATATTGTGTAAAAAATATTTCTAGAACATCAACACTGACATCCCTATTTACTGAAATGCGAGATGTGTCTTAGCTAGTTTATGGGCAAGGCATGATTTAGTTAAAAGGAAAGCCTACAACGTTTAGGAGAATGTGATCCTGAATAAAGATCAATGTGATACATATTCCTATTTGCTTACTAAACAGTGTTCCTGGGTTGCTTGTGTGACCCAGTTAATATTACTTAAAATAAGTATATAAATCAATACATAAATAAAGACACACATATGCATACATACAAATGAACATTCAGACACCACACAGGAAAATGACCACTGACTTTTTTTGCAATAATTAATAAAAGACAATAAGGTTTTCTTGGGGAACTGATTTGCAACAGTGATGTCTCTGAAGAATTATATAGTTCTTTCCAGGTTTCTGCTACTAAGTTATTTTAAGGACTCTTCAAGATTCATAAATGTTTAGCAGATCCACCATTACAACTAGTTGTGTCAGGGGTGGTCTATGTTACAGAATCCACTTCTTTTTTTGGATTACTTTCTAAAGTTGTTGGTTCATTTATATTGAACCCAGGGAGTATCCTCATAAATATTAAATTAGTTGGTAATATGTGAGAACAATTATTTCATCACTGCTGATATGAATGCATTGTATAGCAGTATTTGCCATGAGGAAGGACTGGATGGTTTGAGATGGATTATGTATACATTTTCAACATATCCAAATACTTTTATTGAGATGCTATTGATTTTAGCTGAAATTGTGTTACCTAACAAAATGTTCATGACAGGAGAAAATCACTATCTGCATGTGAGGAGATCTGCCACTGGTATGCCCATGGCATCCAGATATACATGCACATTTATAATAAGAATACAAGAACTATGCTCTGTTGGAACTACCAGGTTTTAGGACTGCAATAGTTTTTGTGTTTTATTGATGACATATTAATTATTAATAGGGAACATGCCCATGAAGTTGAAATTACAGTGGAAGTTCTAAGAGAGTATTATGTACCCTTACAATCAGATGCCAACATCAATGAATACACAGCTAACTTCCTGGACATCACTTTGCATATGTAAGATCAATATAATAAATTAGGTAAGAGAATGTATAAAACCAGTGACAGTTTGTAATTCATAACATTTTAAGAGTAGTCACTCACATTTACTAAAAATAATACCCTAGAGCCATTTCCTGCATATTGTAAGAAATATCACTGTCACAACTATGTAGAAATTAATAACGAAAAAATCAGGTTAAGTGAAAGGCAGTATCCAGAAATGGTATTAACGGCAGAAGAGAAAAAGGTAAAAGAGTGTCTTAAGGAAGGCTCAATGGACCCATAGTTATGGTAGGAATATGAAGGCATCTGTAAAGGTAATTTCTCAAGAAAGA
This sequence comes from Protopterus annectens, assembly GCF_019279795.1. Taxonomy (NCBI): domain Eukaryota; kingdom Metazoa; phylum Chordata; order Ceratodontiformes; family Protopteridae; genus Protopterus; species Protopterus annectens. The sequence continues at coordinate 698,406,841 of NC_056735.1, forward strand.
ATGCAAGGGTAGAGTCAATACATTTTGTTTTGCAGTTCAACCCAAAGAGTAAATTGGTAGAAAGTGTAATTAGTAAGAATTGGACATACTGTGCTGCAATAGTGAAATAAAAACAATAGTTAAGTCAAGACCTTTATTTTCATACAGTCAAGGAACTTTTTTTTTTCAAATTTCTTGAACGTAAGGGTTGTAAAGTAAAAATAAAAGAGCACATATTGATGCAATGTATGTTCAAAATGTTGCTAAAGTAATACATTGATGTTTTTATTCATCCAGTGTCAGGTAAAAAAAACATTGTGATGATTTTGTTACTTGAGACATAGGTTTGTTTGTCTCACAAAGTATAAATGTGGCTGTTATCGTATTGCAAAATGGAAGTATTTTTAATTCAAGAATAAAGGACATCTTATGGTTATACAGAAAAAGCAGAACTAATGCATTATACTGACATTTTAAATATGCCAATCACAAACCAGAATTTTTGTTTCACGGCTTTGCAAAGAGTAAAACCAAGTAAAAAGAGAAGAGATTTTAAGGATGATTTTTTTGTTTACAGAGCTTAAATAGCAGTATATTAAGTAGTACAAGACAGTTAGGGTTGAGTGATAGTGCTAATGTAAAGTAATATTGAAAAAAAATGAGGTACAAAACATTTAATATCAATGCTCATGACACAATATAATATTCAAAATTACTCACTGGTATAATTTTTACCAGAATATTACTCATTAAATTCATTCAGTGTTGTCATGCAGCTGTGTTTTAAGTATAAATGAATTGTTTTTGCAAATGACTTATGATGCTTGATGAAGGACCCCTAATTAGTCCAAAAGCAACAATGTTCTGTTAATAATAAAATAGTTCTAAGTTTATGACTTGTATCATCTCTTGCCACAAAACAGATTTTTTTTTTATTTTTTCCATTTTATACTCCTTGAGTAATATTTATAAATGTAGAACAGAAGATGCATCTATTGGCATATTAAAAGAGTTTCTTTCTTCTTATGCAGTAAAAAGAATCCATTCAAATAGTTTGTCATGACATCTGTCTTGATTTTAAAAGGAGAAACTGTAAAATATGGCATAGTTAACTTTAAATGGTTAGCTCAACCAAAGTATACAGTTTTAAATCTAGATTGATTAGAGCAGTAGACAAGTAGCTGAATGAGTACTAAGGAATAGCATTAGGTTTATGAATTAAAACATATTTATTTATTTATTTAGTAACTGGGAAAGTCTGGGTATAAAACCCATTTTGGTGCATATCCTGGTGAGAAAAGCTTGACAAGACACAGAGAGAAACTGAAATATATACATGCATACAATAAAAAATGGCTGTTTGAGCATACAATAGTGAGAAGACAAAAACACTGACAAAATACATATGAATAGTCAGCATACAAACATATTATAATAACAATACAAGCAATGCAATGTGGGAAATCCAGGAATGTACCATTATATGTACTCCCCTATCACCATACCTTTTTGGTGTTCAGGATTTGCCCTAACATTGTGCTGCATGTTATGCTATCAAGTAGGCATGCAACACTGGATAGGATTGTCCCAGCAGAGGTCACAGGAGAGGCAGATGCTAAATAGCCATGTTATCTCACCACCTGACCACCTCCAAGAAGGCATGTACACACTGAACAATTAAATGAGACTTGGGAAAAAGAACATCAGGCTTTACTGGATGTGCCAAACAAGTGAAAAGGACTCCCAACAACCACTAGTCCAGCTGAAACCTGACAGACCAGATCTGAATCTCCCCCTCTGTAACTGATACTGTATCAATTACAAGATGTCCACTAAACAAGATCGCTTGTCCATCAGGACTGAATAAAGATGTAATTGAATTGGTTACTGTTGTGGTTCTTAGTTGCATGATCCTAGTACTAGTTATTCTGGAGCATACAGTTTATACCCAGACCATAGGTCCTGGGACATGATCCAGAGATTAATCTTTGGCAACTGGTTTAACTATAGGGATCAGATGACAGGGAGGAATACTAGACACCAGGGATTGCTCTAAATGTAAATGCCTTAATGACACTAACACCAGTTCAAAGATACAGGGGAGGGGGCAATAAGCACTGGGGACTATGCAAAATAAGTGACCTAATGGTACCAATATCAGTACGTGGATCATGGAGTGTGGGGAAACACTAGACACCAGGGATTTCTCTAAATGTAAATGCCTTAATGACACTAACACCACTTCAATGATACAGGATGGGGGACAATAAGCACTAGGGATTACTCTGAATGTAAGTGCCTTAATGGCACCTACATCAATCAGTATGGGGTTTGGGTGGTTGAGAAAAACATTAGACCACAGGAAGTATTCTAAATGTAAGTGCCTTAATGGCTTGGCATCACTACATGAATCTAGGGGTGGCAGAAAGCACTAAGCATCAGGGATTACTCTGACTGTAAGTGTCCTGATGGCACTGGCAGCAGCACATGGATCAGGGGGTGAGGTTAAACACTAGTATCCAGAGATTGCACTAAGTTTAAGTGCCTTAATGATGCCAGCATCATTACAGAGCTTGAGGGGTTGAGGAGCACACTAGCCAACAAGATAGTGCCATAATGGCACTTACAGTATTACGGTGAATGGACGTGGACTAGCCACCAGGGTCTAGTAGATATGTGATGCAATGGCACTTCAAGAATCAGAGGGATCTGAGTTGAGGAACCAAAGGAAACCCGACAAGTCCTGAATATGTATTAGGGTTGTTGTTTGTGTGTGTGTGTGTGTGTGTGTGTGTGTGTGTGTGTGTGTGTGTGTGTGTGTGTGTATACGCATTTTGGGCACTTGTATGTATGGGATAGTGATGGGAGGTACCATTGCCTACATTTGCAGCAGTTTACAATGATGTATAGATCAGTTCTTATTTGCAAGTTAGCCTAGTAAATCTGATTGAGAGAAATGCAAATTAGCCAATAATGAAGTCTTGCCTTGCTGTGGCTAACATGTCTCTGAAAAAAAAATAGAGGATCTTTGTAGAGGGAACTGTATGGGTTCATGTTAGACTCTTTAATTAATTCCCATGACTAATATGATAAATCATTCAAAGGCAGATTAGAATCAGTGTTTAGACTAACAAAGTTTAGACCCATAGTATTTTATAATAGTAGGACACTGGTAAAGTGAACTTTCATAACAATGTAAGTTGAAGAGATGATGGTATGGTGTAGGTGGTCAAACAGACATAGTAGTACAAGATAAGAAAAGATTACTGGCTAGGTATTCAATTTAGAGTGGCATGGGATAGAAAGGATAAGAATAAAACTTTGATAAAATTAAAAATGTTCACTAAAATTGGGATACGTGCTTAACAATGCTTTATACAAGTATGTTGTGAAGTCATCTAGCCTCAGTGCTGTTTTTTTTTTCTGTAATAAAGTAATAACATTATTAATTTACTGCAATGTAATGGGAATGTGTATGTTTTCCTTAAAAGAAAGCAGTAAGTGACCTGACAACTTTTCATATGAATCCTGAAAAATCCCTCTAAATGCCTCAAAAAACTTTTAGCAGTTTTAATTTTGGAATTTTATTGGAAGGTGTCTGAAGTTATATAACCCTAGCTAATATTTTCATGGTTCCTATACCCATGCCAAATAGTATGCAAAGAATCTAGATACGTATCACATGACCTGAGTACTAAAATTAATGTTTCATTTATTCTGGAGAAACTTTATTTCCTGATGATTTTTTAATTCACATTAGGGAATGGGCAACCTGTACATCAACACCCTGATTGGAGAAAAAACATTCTCCAGCAGGGTATTAATGTACAAGTAATGCCGGCTGACAAACCAGTCCACCACTTCACAGCACCATATCAAGCTGCCGTGGAGCTTGGACAGCAAAAAAAAAAACCTAACAGTCGCTATTATGTTTATGCTCATTAAACAGCTGTTCCACTGTTTAGCAAGCTTAAAATACAAAACAAAAAGAAAAGAGAGAGACTGCATGTGTGTGTGTGTGTGTGTGTGTGTGTGTGTGTGTGTGTGTGTGTATGTGTGAGAGAGAGAAAGTGAGAGTGATGTGTGACTGAATGCATCTATGAAAGCAGCAGAGATTGTGAGAGACTGAGAAAGAGGGTGAGAATGATCTTGTGTGAGTGAGTGTGTGTATGAAAGCAAAGGAGACTGTGTTTCTGTATATGTTCCAGGAAAAAAACAGTCCAAATCCACCGTTCGATAAATAATTTAATAGCTCAGGACATAAACAGCACAAATAGCAGAACATTGTTCTGCTATTTGTGCTGTTTATGTCCTGAGCTATTAAATTATTTATCGAACAGTGGATTTGGACTGTTTTCTCCCTGGAATTCTGACTGCTTTTCAACCAAGTCTTTCAATTTGCTGAAGACCTGTTACTTTGTATTGTGTGTGTATATGTGTGTGTGTGAAAGCTGAAGAGGCCATATATGTGTGTATGGGAGAGAGAATGGGCTCTATGCAAAATTGTTGTGTTTTACTTATTATTTTTAAGCACTATATTAGTTTTCGTATATATTTAATGTAAAATGATTCCTTCAACATGATTAACATATACTACAGCAAGTTTGAAACATTAGGCGGAAGAACTATTTTACATTAAAAATATTTTAAAAATAACAAAGTACTTAAAAAATAAATCAGCAAGTAAAACACAACAATTTTACAGAGAGTCCATTCTCTAAGTGCAATAATGCCTTCCAGAGTATTTGTTAATGTGCAATTAATGTCCTTCCAGGGGTGTAGAGGCCCTCCGCTGCCCTTGGCGGGCATTAATTACACATTAACACATACCCTGTCAGGCATTCTTTCAAAACTGCTTACGCCACCTGCACTCAAGAAAAAAACTATTTTCAAAACAAATACAAGTAATACATGAAATTGAGAAGATTGAAAGTAAAACTACTAACTTTAAAATAGTAACGGCTTTTTTCTGCTTCTAAAGTCTGCCTCAGACTAAATGTATAAACAGGAGCAGCAATCCTGAAATTAGATGCAAAAATAAAATATTAATAACCAATGTATCAAACCCATGTAATAGTCAAATCAACTATTAGATTCCCATTCTTCAAATGCCACAGTGAAGCTAAACATGAATCAACACAGGAGTTCTGGGTAAATTACCTAAAATATAATTTATTTAAGTCAGTTGCTGCACTTGCTTTATTAAAGCATTATATTAGCTTTGGCACCCAAATGGGTAAAACAAACTACTTGCTATCAACAAATAGATATACTGGAACTGGATGTTATACTTCATGTGCTATTTGTAGTTTGCCACTAATACTGCTGTATTTGACATCCTGCCAGCATTTGTGAATAGTACACTATATATGTATAACAGTGTTCCATATGGTTAACCCACTGTATACCATAGCAGTGTTTCATACCACTGCAGAGAGCAGCTACTTAATAAAGTATATCATATCATACATTCCAAACTTATATATTATTATTAACTAATTACTATTCCCTGCATTGTTTTTCTCCACACTGATGCGTAGCAAAGATTTCTAAGTGTCTGTCTTTTATCAGGCATGGTGGCTGATCAAGAGTCATTACTAAAATATGTTAATGAGGAGATCTGGTACTCTAGAAGCTCCAATTCATGGTAGCTTAGCAGCAGCAACAGGTGGATGTGGGGAAATGGGTGGTTGTGACTGTAGGAAACATGCATGCAAAAGTTTTTTTTTTTTTTTTTACTTTCAGTGCTGAAATGCTACAATGCTACTCTGTTCTATGTACTGATCAGCATATCAACATGGATCAGGATCATTGTTTTGAGAGGCACTGCACCGATTGCAGGTACATGGTTCTGGTCTTGTAACTAATATAGTTGGAACCACCAGTATGCAGCTGCTGTACCATCTTTGAATTATACATCATCCTGGAGGGGGTAATTTCCATAAATGCACAGTGAATAGTATAACATTCTCCTTTCAGCCAAATTATACCAAAATGAAATACCAACCGCAAAGTTTAGTTCAGCTATTCCAGTGATAAACCAGAGGGTTACAAACAATACTGCAAAGCCTATAGAAATGTTTAGTTACATAAATCTGAATCATCAATCTTTTTAATAATATACTGACCCAGTACAATGGTTAAACATCAAGAATATGGCTCGCACTCAGTTGTATGGCCATGTACATGAACCCACAATCAACTTTGATTTACTGTTTTATTGCACAACAGCCCTATGCCATGGGATACAATGTTCAATTCCTGTCCATAGAAAATATATTACGTCTATCTTTTATGACAAATGAAAGCTGCATTAAATAGAACCTGCCAAAATTGATCCGTTGTGATGAATTACTTGTGGTCGTCTCCTCATGTCTTGTAATCTTTAATACGCAATACTTACACAGAAGAGCTACTAAACAGTATGGCAAATAATAATGTATATCATAAGTCAAAGAAATATAGAGAAATGGTCAGCAGTCCCAGGAGTAAAAGCTCCGTAGTATAAAAATCAAATAAATAATCAAATAAAGAAATGACTACGGAGCTACCAGGCAAAGTCACAGTATATAAAATCAGGAAACTGCAAAATATATGACTCTCCGTATATCCAAGTAACAGATATTAAAGTCAATATACGAACTGGTTCAAAAAACAGGTTTATTGTAAACGAGGTAAGCGCTTTCGCTAAGGAGCTTCTTCAGACCTATCAACTAACAAGTAAAAAGTCACTGAATATATATACATCTCAATCAATTTCCATCAATTAACAAATCATACATCAAGACAGATTCTTAAAAGCATATAAACATAATAACAGTATTGGGAACAAATTTATATAAAATTATAACAAAATTATGATAGAAAAATATATAAAAAGCCTATATATAATACATTTCTAATGAAAACCTATATCATGTCCATATAAATAAATAAATATACATATATGTATCCATAAAAAGTACGCTTAAGACCTTTCACTGAAGTGAAAAAGTCATTTGCGTAAACGCCTTCTTTTTAAAAATGGTTTAATGGATGCTCGCTCAATCAAGCCCTTGCCTCTATCAGCTTTTAAGGTAATAATCCAACAAGTTTCTCTATGCTCTGTATAAATTCTAACATCTCCTTCCCTAATGTTAGGGAACACAATATTTTGTTTTCATTAGATCAATTCAAAGAACACGTTTTGTTTTATAAACGTTTTGTTGATGATTTGTTTATTTTGTGGCATGGATCACTATCAGCTTTTAATGAATTTTTTGAATAAGTGAACAATTTGATTTCTTGTTTGAAATTTACAAATAAATTTTCATTTGATTTGATAGATTTTTTAGATGTATACATTCAGAAGTTAGATTCAGGTATTGTTAATACTGGTGTATTTCGTAAAACTTGTCATCAGAATGCATTTTTGTTTAGAACAAGTATGCACCCAGGCTATGTTTTTAAAAATTTAGTCAAGGGGCAAGGAATGAGAGCATCTAGGATGAACTCCTCAGATATTGGCTTTCATTCAGAGTTGAACCAGATTAGATCAAATTTGATAGAGAGGGGTTATTCACATGCAGAGCTACATAGACAATGGGATAACCTTCTTAGTTTGAGAGAGAATAGAGCAAAACCATATTTTGGTGAGAATAATAGGACCATTGTCACTAAGGTTAACAATAGGATTAAATCTACAAAAATTCCATTATACTATTCAAATGACACTGGATACCTAACAAAACTCTTTAAGCAATATTGGCCAGTACTTTTGGTCAATAATGACATAGATGACATTGTTGGTCAAAACCCTACTTTCAGATATAGAAATCATAAGAATTTGAAGAGATTATTATGTCACAAGAATGCTGACAAGACATCTAGTCAGTTTGGTCTTACTAGACCATGTGGTTCTTGCAATTTTTGTGGCTTCATTAATTCTGAAGAAGAATTTTTTCATCCAGATCTGGGTAAATCTTTCAAGTTCAGAGGGTACCATAATTGTATGTCCATGAATGTGGTTTACCTTGCAGTATGTGGACTCTGTAGTGCATTTTATGTTGGGAAGACCAACAGAGTTCTACGTGATCGAATGAGGGAACATCTGTACAATATAAAGAAGGGGTCACCTAATAATGCTCTTTCCAAACATATCAGTGAGTTAGGTCCAGAACACTCTTTTAGCTTTAGGGTTATTGAATTAGTTCATACTAACATTAGGGAAGGAGATGTTAGAATTTGTACAGAGCATAGATAAACTTGTTGGATTATTACCTTAAAAGCTGATAGAGGCAAAGGCTTGAATGAGCGAGCATCCATTAAACCATTTTTAAAAAGAAGGCGTTTACGCAAATGACTTTTTCACTTCAGTGAAAGGTCTTAAGCATACTTTTTATGGATACATATATGTATATTTATTTATTTATATGGACATGATATAGGTTTTCATTAGAAATGTATTTTATATAGGCTTTTTATATATTTTTCTATCATAATTTTGTTATAATTTTATATAAATTTGTTCCCAATATTATGTTATTATGTTTATATGCCTTTAAGAATCTGTCCTGATGTATGATTTGTTAATTGATGGAAATTGATTGAGATGTATATATATTCAGTGACTTTTTACTTGTTAGTTGATAGGTCTGAAGAAGTTCCTTAGCGAAAGCGCTTACCTCGTTTATAATAAACCTGTTTTTTTAACCAGTTCGTATATTGACTTTAATATCTGTTACTTGGATATATGGAGAGTCATATATTTTGCAGTTTCCTGATTTTATATACTGTGACTTTGCCTGGTAGCTCCGTAGTCATTTCTTTATTTGATAAGTCAAAGAAAGCCAAAGATGCCAAGTAATACCCCGAATCAAGCAAAAGCATCTAGGTTTTATTCAATACATGATGGAAATACTTGCATGTATCTGTATACAATAATTCCAAATTGAATACATTAATTAAACTGCATTGTATAATAAAGAATGCAATATTTGTAAAACCATCATACATTTGTATTTTAAACAAAACATAGGTAATAGTGGTATCAAAGAAAAGAGATGATTTAGCTTAAACTATAATAACCAAGTACTAATAATTGTTGTTATGGACAGATATAAAATAGAAGGCAAAAACAAAATTTCCAACTTATATACATTCAAACCTCCCATCATGGAAGGAAAATTCCCTGATTTGATGATATAATTATACAAATCTCACACCAACCAACCCATCCCAATGTCACCATGCTAAACAGTTGCTACTCCTTCATAATTTAAAACAATATTATTAATTATAGCTATTTAGAGCACACTCAAGTCATGTTAAAAGGAAAAACATATAAAGTATTCATTTGAGAAATATTAATATTTAAGATCATAGAAATATAACATTGGAATTGTTAATAATAAATAATGATATTATGTATTTCTGAAGAATGTATTGGTTTTGAGAATTATAGCACAGGTGAATTGAGGGATGACATTGACCATTTCCCTATTAATCACAATGTTCACCTGAGCTCCTCTGAACTTGGGTGACTTTAACAATGTAGATTTTGGCAATCATTTCCCTCCCCTTAGAAGATCGGAAAGAACAGGAAATCAACATAAGCATGAATCTTTTTTAATATATCCCCAGAGGAGCGGGGGAGGAGGAAAAACTGAAGGAAGAACAACCAGAACCAGAACAGACACAGAAAGTGAATAACACTACATCAGTAGACAATATTATTTCAGTCTATGAGGGTAAGATGTTAACTTACCAAAGTTTTAATATTTTTAATTACTGAGATTTGAAAATAGACAAGATTATTTTCATATTATTTAAGGGGTCTATATTATTTAAGCAAAAAGTAAAAACATCGAACACTTCTTCATTTATCCATTCTCAGTGGAAGTGAAACTCCATGAAAGATTACATCAAAATGTTTCCAATGGTAAGTAAGCAGTGAGCCAACTGACAATTGCATAAAAATTTAATACACACCATGGTGAGGGGCTGCAACCCACACCCCATCTAACTAAATATACCTACTACGAGATCACACTACAGTGGGGAAAAAGGGCAAACTCCTGATGATGGCCCACTGGTTACTTACTGTGGAAAAATATTGATGTAACAATTGTTCACGGAGTTTCACTTTCACTGAAAACAGGTTGATGAAGACATATTTGATATATTTGCATTACACTGATATAATATAGACCCTATTTAAGAATGGGTTTAAGTCTGTACTGTCAGCAAAAGTGGACAAAGCTGACATTTTAATTGAATTAATATTGTACACCACAAGGTTAAACTTCCAGGTTATGTTTAAAAAACAATATGAAAGACTTTTTTTCAAATGTCCTGGTGTAAGACTAAAGAAAAAAGCACATTTAACCCACCACGCCATCTTATGGTAGCTACATTCACGTAGATTTGTAGTAAAGAATTGTATAATTTATTAAAATTTCAAAAGAAGATGTATTTTAACTTAAACGGGAGGAAAGAATACTTATGAATGAATTAAGAAGCAACACTACACTCTGAGTTATGAAGCCTGACAAGAGGGAGGGATTGTTATAGTAGAGAAAATGGATTACATTGGCTACACGCTTAATCTTCCCCATGATACAGAGAACTATGATACAGTGCCCAGGAATGAGATAAATGTGGCAAACAAAAAATAGAACTTTTTTTTAGGGCATTCCTTATTTCAAGGAGTGATAACTGAGGAATTACATCAGTTCCTAGTTAACAAACATCCTGTTATTTAAACATCCTTTGGAAAATCAAAGAGCCATAAAAAAATTCTAGATACCCCCTACCATTTAAAAGTGGCAGCTCATAACTCTATGACCTTCCCCCTTGGTGTATTCATAGACCATGTTTTAAAAAATTCTTTAGGCTGAGTAGAACATATACTTAAGGATTCCTGGGACTTTTTAATTAAAATTAAACATAACTATTTTAGTGAATTTTGTAGCTATTTGATGGTGGATGCGACAGATTTGTTTACATCAATACCCCATAAAGAAGGGTTAGAACTTTTTCATGAAACCATACTCGAACTCCTAAATTTAGACAATGCATTTTTAACTTTATTATGGAAATAATGGAAATTATGCTAAATAATTTTATTTCATTTGAAGGGGAATTATTTTGACAAAAATAAGGGGTGGCCATGGGAGCCATTTATGCCCCTATATATGCTAATTTGGTTATGTATACGTGGGAAAAGATCTACTTACTAAATTCCAGTTTTAAGGATTTCTAGTACACCTATCTATGCTTTTTGGATGACATTTTTATTTTACAGAAGGACAATGGGTCAGTTAAAGATGAATTTTTGCAGTACATTAACAAAATTGCCCCCTTTCTTAGCTTCATGCATGAGCATTCTAAAGACAAAATTGATTATTTAGACCTTACAATAGTTAAGGTATTATAAATGGCTGCTTTGGGTCAAGAATTTTTAGAAAACTTCATTTTCTAATAGTTGTATAGATTTTAATAGTAGCCATCTGTGACACCCATGCACTGACCCAGTAACCAAGAGCCTCGATCCTCACCACTAACACCAGTGAGGGTTGCCTACATGGGAAGTATAACAAATACACACACAGTAAAGTACAATTTCCCTTAAGAGCACACAGACATTACAGTCAGTCTGGGGCTGGTTTCATCCCTTTCCCTCCAGATCCCCAATAAGACTCCACATTGGCACAGCTATAGAGAACAGATCTCAGCCGAGTAGTCAAGCCAAAACCTCCAGTGCCCCCTCTGTCCAACCACTGCTTTGTGTCCCTGCCCAAGTAGCTGACACATACACACACTTTAAGATTTGGTTTATACACAAACACACAGATATTCCTCGGAAAACTGGCACAGGTTCTCCAGCTATGCCCCCTCCTGGCAGGCTGTAAGGTAGTAATCACTGCCACCAACTACTCTTATCAGCTACTAAAAAGACCCTTACTAAAGGGTGCCCAATTATTACTGTGCAATATTATTATCCAATTAGTAAGTGTGACAAACAGCAAGGCGTATTTGGAGTGGCTTTGTATAGTATCAGTATATACATCCAATGTACTCTAGAGCTTAAATTATCTCTACACAAAACATCAACAGTTGAAAGGTTTAAAATATTTAATACTAAATAATAAAAACACAAGACAAATGTTCTCAATTCAACACAGTGCTAGTCAAGAGTTCAGAAATCACGGGGAAATGCTTAAAACAATACTGTATAATAGACTGACATAGATATAGAAAACAGCTAGACTAAATTTGATTAAATTCCTTTCTAACTCTAAGAGCAATCACAGGTCTAAATGAACTTACATATAGAGCAAATGCAGAGTACTGGTGAGTGATGTGTTCAGGTTAAGACAAAATCCAAAATGCTATGATTCTCTCTGTTTTGCTGAGAAAGTCTTAAAAATAATACATCACTGCTGACTCGTTTTAGTTTACATCATTCTTCTCTGGTTCCCAGGCTAAAAGAAACTCAGAGTTTTAACATTTCTGTGATCTTGCACCTGGCCAGGAAACTACAGCATTAACATACATTATATATATTAGCAATTAACACTGGTCTCAAAACAATAGAAGGAATTCCTCAGTCCAGACATTATGTCTCCGAGCTTTGAGATCAGTCATACAATGCTTGACTTATCAGCTTTCTCTCAGCAGAGTTTACTGTGGTTACATTTTTGAAGTTCAAAATTTAACACAGTTTTCTTACATTTAAGAGGATAAGCCTGTGGATTATATTCATATTTACAATGGTAAAAAACCAACAAATAAGCAAGTTAGCTGCTTTAAACTTCACAAAGACCAAGTTATTGTAAGCACTATCATTGAGGCAAATGTCCCAACTTCATCAGACAACTCAAAAGCCATAACAACTTCCATTTTATACTCACATTCAACATAATTAAACAATTAAACAGTTAAATCCTTGATTGAACCATTAGTTAAAACTACTTCATATTTAAAGTGCCTTTGCTTCCTGACTTAGAATTTATTGGAATGCCTTAAAAGCTATGGCAACAGTATAAAAAACTTGTTTTTACATGTTATTAAAAACCCCTAATAAATATTCTAAAATCAAAAAATAATTACTATTACAAAAACTTTGTATTTATAGTCAATCTAAATATCGAAAATTCTGAAAAATCAGACAAAATGATAGGCACCTCTAAAGGACCCTATTTTTCATTATATAAATACCATATAAATCCATGACTTGCACAAATAATTAAATATCTAAAAAATGTATGTAAAAAATGTAAGTTAGATACGATAAACATCAGTTTGTGTATAAATATAACCTATACTAATCTAATAAACTTAATAGCGAAAGTATTAGATTAAAAACATATTCTTTAAGTTAATATTTTATCTAGAAAGTGCTTTTAACTTCACTATACATTTTGTAGAAGCATATTCATTCAGCCCAGGGGGTGTATGTGCTGATGTCCGAATTTGCCAAATAAGTTCACATTCCTCTAATCATAATTTCCATGGTCCCCCTCTTTGATTAGGTTCAACTTTCTGAATTACTGTAAAGGCAAACTTATGTGTTGGATTCTTGGGTATGTGCTTAGCCAGGGCATTTGTCAGAATTCCCTTTTGAATATTATATTGGTGCTCATAAATTATTTGCTTCAGCTTTCTTTCTGTTTTGCCAGTATAAAATTATGGGCAAAATTCACATAATGCCACATATACTACTCCCTGGGAATCACAAGTATACTTTCCTCTTATTACATATTGTCTATCTCTAATGGTATACTGCTTTCCTAATTTTATGTACTTGCACTGCTGACAGTGTCCTCATTTACCTATACCATTTCTAAATGTATTCTCGTGGCTCTGTCTTTCTAAAAGGCTTTTCAAATTTGGGCCTCTTCTATATGTGAAATGTGGTCGTGACTATAACACTTTATTAATTCTGTTATCTTCCAGAATTATAGTCCAGTTCTTCAGTATGATGTCCTTAATGTAACTAACATCTAGGGAATATGTAATCAATAGACTTGCTGTTACATTGCTAACTGTTCTTGGTTGAGTACCCATGTGTTCTGTTTCAACAGAATTTTGTACATCATCACCCCTATAGTTACCTTGGTAGCCATTCTGTACTATGAGTCTAAAATGACCAGAAGTTCTTTTAAAGTTAACTTCATCTATAATATGTGTAAGGAAAGGTTCTGGGTACCCCCTTTTAAGAAACACATCTTTCAAATTTGCACATTCCAATACGTAATCACTATCTGCAGAAACCATTCTGGCTGCCCTTACTATTTGGACATTTACAACAGCTTTCTTTTGAAAATATGGGTGACAGCTTGTAAAGTGCATTTGAATAGGTGGGCTTTCTGTAAATGGTTGTTGTATACCTATTATTACTTTTATCCTTAGTTATCTGAATGTCTAGAAAACTGACAGAATCAATTTCCACCTGGTATGTGATCTAAGAAGTTGGTAAACTCGGTTATTTTTGTAATAAATTCATCTACCATGCTTGTTTGGCCCTTCCACACAAAAAAACATGTTGTCTTGGTACCTTGTGTACCATGCTACATTATCCTTATAGATGTTATTACTAAAAAGGAAATGCCTTTCCCAAAATGCCTTTATGCAACTGGCAAAACTGACACCACAGGGCGAGCCCATGGCTACCCCTCTTTTCTGCAAATAAAGGTCTCCATTAAAGTACATGAAATTATTTGATAACACTAGTTCTAGTAATGTTTCAATCACATAGATGTCCAAATTTCCAGCTCCTTTTAAATGTAGGAACGACCTAACCTATTGTATTCCAAGCATTTGTGGAATTACGGTATAGAGGTCCTTTATATCCACAGTTAAGAAGGCAAACTCATTATTATATTCTAAATTATTAATGCCTTCTAAAAATCCCCATGAATCAGAACAAATGTGTGTTTCAGTTCTTAGATAGGGCTTCAATTTGCTGTCTATGTATTTTGCACATGTGTATGTAATTGACCCCCTCCCATCTACTATGGGCATGAGAGGTGGATCATTTAAATTTTTATGTATCTTAGGAGACCCAGAAACAGCTGATATAACTGGTGCTGACATATTCAAATATTTTAGGATGTCAATAGTAATACTTGCTTCCAAAAACAGATCATTTAAAACATTGTGAATTATTTTATATGCCCCATTAAGTTCATTTAAGCTGACATGTTCATAAGTTTCACTTCTTAAATGTTCAAGCATTTTATTAATATACATATCTTGATTCATAAACACCAACTCTCCTCCTTTGTCCGGTTTCTTAGCCTTAATGTGACACAATCTTAACAACTGCAAAAAAATCAAGTTCTTCTTGTGTAAAATTTCTTTGTGTTTTATGTTTATACGGTGATATACTATTTTTGCTGTCAAACATAGCCCTTAAATCCATTTCACAAACACGTTCAAAGAAAGCAAAAGACTCATGGAGGGGTGGGTTAAATAAATTTGAAATCCTAAAACTACTATTCAGTGAAGAATTGGGCCCCATCAAAGCTGTTAGATTCAATTTACTTACAAACAGTTTAAGGTCCACAATAGTCTTTGCAAGATCAGCTTTTCTATGAGAGACAAAGGTAAGCCCCTTAGCAAAAGTATCCACCACATTTACATCAATGTCCAGAACAGTGTAATTAAATATTTTAAAATCTTGCAAAGAACTCACATGTATCTTCAAACTTTGTTCTTCCCTTGTCATCTTTTGTGATAATTCTGGCGTCTCCGTTGCGTTCCCCAGTTCCTTTTGTTGCTCCTCCACTGGCCGTGTTGGTTCTGCTGGCATCCCTGAAAATCCTGATTATTTCTGTTGTTACCATCATTCCCTTGGTCATTACCTCGCGTACTTGCTCGTTGCATGTTGGCAACTCTTATTATTTCACTTCAGCGCAAAGTTGTTGTTTGTGGTTGGTCGTTTTAGTGTCACTTCAAGCTCCTCCCCATTAGCTCCATTGTCCAGTATGTGTTGTCTTTCCCCCTCGGTCAAACTACTGATTGGTTTATTTGCATCAGGTGGTGGGGTGTAAGCTTTTCCAAAGGAAAAGGGGGGGGGGGGCGACAACACATATTGGAAAATGGAGCTAATGGGGAGGAACTTGAAGTGACACAAGGTGATTTAAACGACCAACCACAAACAACAACTTTGCGCTGTGTTGACATTGCTAATCCCACTGTGGTGCTGACTGACATATCATATACTTGCAACCCTTTGCTCCATCTTTGCAACTTAGTATTTTACTGGTTGGCTCAGTGTAACCATGTTAGGGGATTATGTCTGTAACTACGGTGAATTTTCTTCTGTACAGATAAGGCTGAAATTTCTGCAGTGCCCACACTATGGCTAGACATTTCTTTTCTACAGCTGCATAGCATTCCTCCCCAGGTTGAAGCCTATGACTGAGATAAGCCACTGTATTCTCTTCTCCCTTTGAAGAAATCTCATTAAGTACAGCACCCACCCCATGGTTTGAAGTATCCACCTGCACAACAAATTATTTGCTGTAATCTGGACTGGCTAACATAGGTGGTCCTCCCAAAGCTTCTTTAAGCTTCTTGATTATTTGCTCCCATGCTGGGGTACGCAATATCTTATCTGGCCTGTTTTTCCTTGTCAGGTCTTTGAGGGGAGCAGCTATGGTACTATAACTGGGAAGAGCATTCTGTAGTACCCTGCTGTTCCTAAGAATGCCCGAACATGCTTTTTGGTAACAGGTGCAGGCCATGCCGGAACGGCTTCCACTTTGGCAGGTTCTGGCCTGATGTTATCACTCCCCACCCTATGTCCCAGGTAGGGGACCTCTGCCATACCCCACTATTTTCTGGGCTTAATGGTCAACCTGCCCTCTGTAGTCTGCCTAGCACCTCCCTGACATGCAGAAGGTGCTCTTGTCAGGAATGGCTGTAGATGGCAATATCATATAGTTAAGCAAGGGAAAACCCTGCTGCTCCTGATATGATATGATCTACCAGCCTCTGGAAAGTTTCTGGGGCATTTTTCAACCCAAAGGGCATCTTTGTGAACTCATACAAACCAAAAGGAATCACAAAGGCTGACCTCTCTCTGGCAGTAGGAGTCAAGTTCACCTGTCAGTAACCCTTGGGAAGATCAGTGGTGGTAAGATACTTAGCCCCACCCAGCTGCTCTAGGGCCACATCTGTCCTAGGCATGAGGTAAGCATCTGACTCTGTGTGACTATTTAATTTCCTGTAGTCCACACAGAACCTGGTGCTGCCATCTTTCTTTGGCACCAACACCGCTGCGGAGGCCCATGAAATGTTGGAATCTTGAATTACCACTAGTTCCATCATCTCCCATATCTCCTCACTCAGGGTCTGTTAGACTCTCTCAGGCACCCTATAAGAGGCCTGTCCGATAGGCCTTTGGGGCCCTGTATCCACCTAGTGCTGCACCAGGTGGGTTCGTTTCCCAGTGAACATGTCCCCAAACTCCTGCAACACTGCTCGGATTTCTCAAACCTGGGTAGGAGATAGTTTTTGGGACATTGCTACTCCTTCCACTGAGGTGTCAGTCCGAGCCACACTGAGGATATCAGTCACCAGATCTCCCTCAAACTCCTCCTGCAATCCACTGCAAATACTCAGCACAGTTAACATGGTACAGTTTGTGCTTCTGCCTCCTGCTTAGTAGCTCCACCATGTAGTTAATATCACTTACCTTTCTTACCACCTTGTGGGGTCCCTCCCAGGCTGCTTGCAGCTTGTTGTGTCTGACAGGAATGAAAACCATTACCTGCTACCCTACAGCATACTCTCTAGCTTGAGCATTCCTGTCATACCAGACTTTTTTCTGCTGTTGGGCTTCTGCCAGGTTCTCCTGTACCATGAGTTCCATGATCTTTGTCCTGAGGTTTAGGACATATGCCACAATAGACTTTTTGTGACATTCACACTCACCTTCCCACTCAAATCGAATTAAATCTAGAGGGCCCCTCACCCTATGCCCATACAACAACTCAAAGGGTGAAAAACCTGTGGATTCCTGAGGAACCTCTCTGCAAGCAAACAGATGGGGTAAATATTTTTCCCACTCAATTTTAAACCAGTCTGCAAATTCCTATAGCATGGGCTTAATTTTAGAGTTTAACCTCAAAACAAGACCATTAGTCTGGGGATGGTAGGGGGTGGTCTTCAGGTGCTTCACCCTGCAGTACTTCCACAGACAAGCCAGCAGATCTGACATGAAATTGGCACCTCTGTCAGTCAGTATTTCTTTCGGGAAACCTACCCTGCTGAAAATCTCTAGCAAAGTATTTGCCACCTTTTTGCCTCAGTAGAGGACAAAACCACTGCCTCAGTGTATCTTGTAGCATAATAGCACTAGAATATACTTTTTCCCTGTGGAACTTGGGGTACTCAGAGGCCCCACAATATCCACAGTTGCCCTCTGAAATGGCTCCTCAATCACAGGCAAAGGCATCAAAGGAGCTCTCACCTTGTCTCCTGCCTTACCTACCTTTTGGCACTGCTCACATGTCCTGCAGTACCCTGTTACATCTCTGGAAATTCCAGGCCAATAGAAGTTCTGCATAATATGTCTCTTTGTATGTTTTATGCCCATATGAATGTCAAAGGGAATATCATGGGCTATGTCTAGAACTGCCAGAGAGTAGGCTCTGGGCACTACCAAATGCTGTATCCTCTCATCTTCTAGACCTCTTTCAGGGGTCCACTCTATACACATTAACCCTTTGTCCCAGTAGACAGATTCCCCCTTCCCTTGAAAATCAGGTGCCTCACTAGCTACCTGCCTCAGGCCTTCCAATGTAGGGTCTGAGAGCTGAACCTGTCTCAACTCTCTCTTTGTAACCTTTCCCAGCTCCCCTTCCACAGGAAGTCTGGCATCCTCTGACAGCGGTGCCTCACTGTCAGCCTGGGTACTACTACTCACCTCTACCTTTGCAGTCACTCTGTCCAAGGGAACATCAGTACCCACCAGCAGCTGTGACTTACCTTTAGTTTCACTACTACAGAGTAGCTCCCTCCATGAAGTAACCACCTCACCAGTCCTGTCTGCAAGTATGCAGTCTGTCTACATCTCCCCCACGCTACCAGACACATATGCTTGTCTCCTAGCCTGACTGTGTGTAACTGCATAAATGCATGATACTGCCTCATCAAAATCCTTCCCTATCAGGACATCTACAGGATGGTAGTTTGGTACCCCTGTTACCTCAAGACAACCTACTATTGGCATTTTGTCTTTCCCACTTACTGGCTCCCTCACCTTTTGTTTACCACCTTACCTCTGTGGATATCTATATACCACAGGGCCCCAATGGTTGCATTCACAACATTTAACCCTAGGTCCTGAACATGTACCTGGACTAATGGCTTCCCCTGCTACTGGCAGATTCTGTTGGGGATGTCTGGACTGCCCCCATGGGTAGACCCATGAGCAGTACTGGGGGGTCTCTTTCCTGTGCAGTGATGCCCTGCTTGCTAGGTATAGGTCTCTCTTCTTCCCCAACTCATCTGAAGTAGCACATTGTATATCAGCTAACCAGATCCTCATGTCCTCAGGCAAAGTGCTAAGGACTTGTCCCCACACCAAAAGGTCTGCCAGCCCTTCAAAAGTGGTGACCTGACATTCACTCACCCACCTATGAAAATTAGTGCTCAGTTCAGCAACATATTCACACACACTTTCATCTGCCTTGCATCTATGCTCATGAAAATGTTTCCTAAGTTTCATGTGTTAGCTTAAAAATTCTAACAGACAATTCTTAACAGTAGTATAATCAAAAAAGTCATGATCAGAAACTTTAGACAACACAGTTACATCTTTACCATGGAATAAGGGGGTTGGGAACTGCACACAGAGCCTTTGGTCAACATCATACTGTTTACATACCCTTTCAAACATATGAATGAAACTATCAAAATGTCCTCCTCTGTAAATTGCAGAAGAAATTTACTGACCTTTTGTGCTTCTGGGGTCCATTTACTCCCTTCCCTATTACCTCCATGTCTCTGGTGAAGAGCAAGAATCTCCTTTTTGTGCTGTCTCTGCCTCTCCTTTTCCTCAGCTTCCGGTCATAGCAGTTTCTCATTCTCTTCAGCCTGTAGATGTTTCAGTCTCGCTGCTGCTTCTGTTTTCAAATGCCTGGCCTCCAATTTAAGTCTCTTGAGCTTCAGATGGATTTCTAAGTCCTCTGCAGAAAGGTTGAGCTGTCCATTCTCTGAGTGTTGTACATCTCCATGGCCAGTTTGATCATCCTCCTGATTGCTGTTTTCTGATGCAGCTGTGACCAAAGCTGCAATCATGTCTGCCTTAGATTTCCATGCACCAGTCCATTAGCCTGGTACATCTCATCCAAATGGCTCCTTGTCAGCTTGCCATACTCCTTTGCTGACATGCTTGCCTGCTCTCTCTGACTAACTAAGCTAACAAAAGAAATAATCACTGCATGGCTGATTTATAGTACAAAAACACCTTCAGTGATCACTGTACACAAGATACAGGAATTCATTATCCACACCACTACAAGCCAATTGCCAACCATTTAATATGTAGTGTGGATATCCCACCACTGCCACCAATTAATATGTGACACCCATGCACTGATCCAGTAAACACGGAGCCTCAATCCTTACCACTAACACCAGTTAGGGCTGTCCACATGGGAAGGATAACAAATACATACACAGTAAAGTACAACTTCTCTTAATAGCACACAGAGATCACAGTCAGTCTGGGGCTGGTTTCTCCATTTCTCTCCGGATCCCCAATAAGACTCTCCACTGGCATAGCTATATGGTACAGATCTCAGCCAAGTAGTCAAACCAAAACCTCCAGTGCCTCTCAGTCCAGCCAGTGCTTCTTGTCCCTGCCCAAGTAGCCGACACACACACACTTTGAGATTTGGTTTATATACAAACACACATGCACTCATGCGGAAGGCTGGCACAAGTTCTCCAGTGATGCCCCCTCCTGCCAGGCTATAAGGTAGTAATCACTCTCCTCAACTACTCTTATCAGCTACTAAAAAGGCCCTTACCAAAGGGTGTCCAATTATTACTGTGCAATCTTATTATCCAATTAGTAAGGGGGATGAACAGCAAGGCTTGTTTGGAGTGGCTTTGTACAGTATCACTATATACATGCAATGTACTCTAGAGCTTAAATTATCTCTATACAAAACAGCCACAGTTTAAAGGTTTAAATATGTTTAATAATAAATAATAAAAACACAAGACAACTCTTCTCAATTCAACACAGTGCTAGTCAAGAGTTCAGAAATCACAGAGAAATGTTTAAAATAATACTGTAGAATAGTCCGACATAAATATGGAAAAGAGCTAGACTAAATTTGACTAAATTCCTATCTAACTCTAAGAGCAATCACAGTTCTAAATAAACTTACATACAGAGCAAAGGCAGAGTACTGGTGAGTGATGTGTTCAGGTTCAGACAAAATCCAAAATGCTATGACTCTCTCTCATTCACTGAGAAAGTCTTAAAAATAATACATCACTGCTGACTCATTTTAGATTACATCATTCTTCTCTGGTTCCCAGGCTAACAGAAACTCAGAGTTTTAACATTTCTTTGATCTTGCACCTGGCCAGGAAACTATAGCAATAAAAGACATTCCCCCATATTCACTATCCTTCCATGCAGGACTAGCTTAGTCCTGCATGGAAGAGGCCATTTAGGAACAGGATGGCAATGTGCCATGTATAGTAATGAAGGCATGCTGCCTGAGCTCCTAAATGGAAACTGAGCATGTACGAGTGCAAGGAGCGTGTCTGAGAGCAGAGCTCTTAGAATATACATGCCCCTGCAATCAAGAACAGCAGCATAGGAGTAAGAATGAGTGACACCACTCATGGGTGTTTGCATACCCCCAGCAACATCCCCCCAAGTGTACAAGAGCAATAGTTACAGCAGTTAAATACAAAGACTTTTTTTATGAAATAGATCAAATTTAACCATAGGTGCGTGGGTTTGCCCATTGCTTAGTTACGGTTAATACAGCTTAAATGGCACAAGAGGATAAAAAGCAAGATATACACAAATGAAACAGTACAGCAATAGTGAGTGGGCAGAGCATTTGCCTTACGAGCAGACATTCCCGGTTTGAGTCCCACTCTAGTACAATCCATTTTTCATGTCAAATCACTGTATGACCAATTTATTTTGTTGCATAACCTATGACATAACATATATTTCTGAATTGGAGTACTGCATTAAATGCAGATGTGAGGCGCCATTGTCATAATGCTGCAAAGTCCATAGATAATCACAAGAGCCCCAGTATATACAGTATATGTACACAGAAATCAGGGATACAGATGGAAGGTGAAATGTGCAATGAATGACAAATCCATTCAGGTCCTAAATCCACCACCTGCCCAAGAACCATTAGAAATTACTCTCTAAATCAGTGCGGTGGTAAGCGGGTGTAAGCACTAGTAAGCGAGAGTAAGCATAGTTATGCAGTAATAAGCGAGAGTAAGCATATTTAAGCAGTAGTAAGCCGGTTTAAGCCTGTTTGCATGGGAGTAGGCAATGCACACAGAGGTTAAGCAATAAGCTAACTCTTTGTAAGCATATTTAACTGGAGGTTAGCATTGCTTACCTTTGCACAAACCCACGCAGACCCGCTTACAATTGCTTAAAAGTGCCTTAAGCACTCTGTATGCATCAGTCGCTGTTCTGGCCATAAACAAAATAAACAGCCTTTGCAGGTCTTGAACCGAGGACCCTGTACACTATAGTCCCAGTAGTTAACCAGTAAGCCATCACAACAGTACATATGATTGAGGTATCACCAAACAGATCCTCACTATAGGAAATATAAACTGAACATGTGAAAGGAATCTATATACAGTTGTATATTGTATGACCAACTACAGGACATAAATATGTGAACTGGAGTACTGCATTATGCCCAGATGTGAGGTGTCAATGTAATAAAGTGTTGAAATCCCCAAATAAACATAAGGATGCCATACAATGTATATACACATGAATCATGGACACCAAACACATATGTTGTTGTTGTTTTTTCTTTTGGCTTTTCCTGGTTAGGGGTGACCACAGCAGAACTCTGGTCTGCTAATGATTGGCAGTCAATTTTTATTGTTCCAAGGTGCCAGCCTGATGCCCAAACTTTAACGAAGGCACACTCATTCACGCATGTCTTTCGAACACCACTCAACTGCAGGGAGGACATGCAGACTCCACACAGAAGGCACTTCAGCCGAGAATCGAACAGGAGAACCTCTTGCTGTGAGGCGACAATGCTACCACTGCACCACGACTTACTGTAATGAATAACAAATCAATGCTGCAATGCAAATATAATGCAACTTAAATATTAAGCAATGCTAAGCATTGCACAGCCCAGCTTAAGAGGTATAAGCAATATGCAGGCCAGCTAACTCAATCTGCCCATTGGTATACCCCTTTAAGCAATGCCAACCTTAGGTAAGCAGGCTTGCCCATGGCTTAGCCTTTTCAAAACCATCCAATCATGGCAAAGTGTGGGATACTTGCCCTATTTATAAATCCAACAGGCAGGAATACATCTCATAACTGGTTGCAGCTTCCCCTTGTAGGCACTATGTCTGGAATGGGAGAGGGTGTGTGCTTTTGGGTGCAGAGCTGGGGCATCCAGGAGTCCTGAGTCATGGCAGGAATCCTTGTGAAAGACCATGACTTGAGACTGCTGCAGGGCACATACTAGGGTTCCCAATACAAAGCAGAAGCCTGGGATCATCTTACCCATGACCTCACCAATGCCACTGGTATACCCCGAACTGGTGGGCAGGTCAGCCATCACTATGCTGACCTGAAGTGGTGAAAGGGGTATCTCTTGAATCAGTGGATCCAAGAGGTTAGGAGGACAGGGAAAGTCCCAGTCGTGTGTAAGTATAAGACCACTACCTGTTTAATAATTTCCACTTCATGTATATTATGGATAGGTATGGCTAAATATTCCTCTTATGTCTTTCACAGCAGCAAGTGCTATGAGCCAGAAGGCCCATGGTTGTAGATTGGAGTGGTTGTGATGCATGGCAGGTTAGCAATATTCTTGCATGTACTGTCATAGGAAATAAATCTAAAAGTAGTACTAAGTTAATTGCCTGTATAAAACCTGTATTGTTTAAGGCATGTACTACATACACCAGAGAACATGGAAGGAAGAGTCTCATATAGGTTATATGTAAATAAAAGCATAATAGCCTGACAATAAAGGTCTAACTGCTGGACTGCATGTGTTTACTCCCACCCACACTGTGCTACATAAATAAAATGTGTAGGAATGTCTGTATATGACTTTTGTAATCCCAAGAGGTGATATAGTACAAATGAGAGAGAGAGACTTAGACAGAAAACAGTGAAAAGACAGACAACAAAATCCAAATAGCACACTCAGCTAAGATGTGAACTGTTGTCCTTTTAGCACACACAGCCATGGTTCAAATCCTGGGAGTGGTAGTACATATATAGATATATATGTAACTACAAATACACACACAGATATGTATAGGAAGATGCATATTTAGAGGGCGCACACCATACAGTACAGCCAGTATGCCTACAGTTGCCACCTTACCAATTGGACACTGTATGAGTCACTCATAAAAAATACAATTGTTGACTGAAACATATACCCAAGAGGTCAAAGGGTATAACGCCACACACAGGTTTGCATACATGAGAAAGCTTTATTTATGTACTATTACCGTTGTATATGCCATGTCATATAGCTGTTTAGACTCTGAAATACATAGAAACAGGCTAATGCAACTCTCAAACAGATCAATTAATCCAGTATTCCCGAAAGCCTAACATATGTTACTGTCCAGGCCAAGGCCTTCAAGTAATACAACAGTAAAGACAGACTGGGCCACAGGCTAACAATCAATCAACAGTAAGTAATGCAGATTTATAGTCCAGCAGCCTCTATCTACACTCTGTGCACAATTCCTAGGGGGTAAAGACTTCAGTTATCTGTTACATAACAAGGCATAACTGAAACCATCACAATCACCCTGACAAACAGAACAGTCTGTATGGCAGGAAGCAGTAGGCCTGCATGTACCCAAGGTGAATTGTATGGTAATGTACATCCAGATACCTGAAGGCAGTTTACCCCTGATACCCCTCACATGTTGTAACAGTTTAGGTTAGTTATGGTGCACCCCCCTCATAGACTGACATACAGGGGCATATACCACTGTTACATACACTGACCTCTGGACTGCATAAGGGCACAAATGTATTGTGTAGATGAAGCCCAGACATATATGGACCCAACCCCACAATATGTGTGGGGCCACAGCAGCAGTGGAATGATGGCAGGAATGACAGCATGACATACTCACAGGCCACTATATAACAACCACTGACAGCATGTCATATGGACAAACCCTGATATGTAGGTGGAGTACAGAGGCTGGAACACATGGCCATATGTGAAATAGTGTTGTCATGCACTAAGCAAGTTGCTGGTGTTACAGGATAGTCTGCAACATATCCTTGGTCAGGAATATGAAGCCAGAAACACAAATGGATGTAGCCATGTACTGATAGCACTCAACACACACACTGCCAGTGATATATCTGAAACAATACCTGTGTGGTGGACAAGTGAAACATAACATGCACACCTCTGGCCATCAGGTGGATAGGCACACAGTTGAGAGTTATGCAGACAGATTACAGTCCATGTTAAACTAGTATGTACACACAAACCCTGTAACAAGGGAGCTATACAATACATACAACAACACTACTCACACTCTGTTTGTACTTCTGGAACCTTATACAAATATGTAGCTGGCCTGAGTGCGCAAGTTCTCATGTAAGAGGCATTGTTACCTGCTGTCTCTAACATTGCTGCCCACACACAAAGGAAGGATGTCCACCATACAGGAAAGGTAAAGGGACCACGCCCACATGATGTAGGGATTTATAGTAGTGGGTTGCCATGACAGTGGTAATTGAAAGTACTATACAGTATGCTGCATGCAGGTAGCAAGTGGAGGTCACTGATTGGTGCAGAGGCCAACACCTGATTATCTGCATTACCTACAAAAGCCTTGCTGCAATCTATTCCAAGCAGCTCAATCCATTTACTAAAGAGAGAGAGAGAGAGAGGGATGGAGAGAGAGAGAGAGAAAGAAAAAAACAGAAAACAGATCCGGAACCAAAGCAAGAACCACAACCAAACCAAAAACAGAAAGAAAGGAAGCAGACTAAGGCCATATCCTAGGAGAGAAAAAAAAACTCCTACAAGGACACCATCCACAACAGACCTCATTCTCACAAAAGGTATGTGAAGTATATTGACTGTAGTACTTGGTACATAATACTGGGGTAGATGATGTGGAATGATATATATGTGCCATCAGGTGTTGCTATTGCAATGATGTTCAGCTGAACAACTGCTATGGACATTAGAGTCAGCCCCTGTGAGTAATGGGCCATGCCTGTCAACTGTGCAGAGCAGCATGGATTGACAAGATGTAAGCCAACATAGTGTGTGTTGTGTATTGGAAAGTTTGTATATCACTGTGGCCAATAGCTGGTGGTGGAAGAAATGCCATAATGAGGGACAGGTGGGTTCCAGAGCAGGGTTGCAGGACACTCAGGTTAACTTGTATTGTAGCATGGTGAAATGCCATAGGTGTGTAATAGGCTTAAATGCAATCTGGCCCTATATATACCCCTTTAATGTTAGGCTGTGTCCATATGTGGCACCTGTCTTTGTTGTAGCAAGGCAGAACAGTGCAGCTGTGCAGGAAGGACAGTCAGAGATTGTGGACCTGATGTCTGAATGTACCCCATATATAGGTATGCATATATATATATATATATATATATATATATATATATATATATATAGACACATATATGCAACATAATATATATCTACACATACTGCGGTGGTGGTGCTGTGGTAGCGTTGTCGCCTCACAGTAAGACATTGTCCTGTTCGATTCTCTGCTAGAGCATCTTCTGTGTGGAGACATACGTGAATGGGCGTACCTTTGTTGAAGGTTGTGCGTCAGGGCCGGCAACTCGGCACGTAAAAATCTACTGTCAATCATTAGCGAACTGGAGTTTTGCTGTGGTGACCCCTAACCGGGAAAAGCCGAAAGACACAACAACACCAAATATATATATATATATATATATATATATATATATATATATATATATATATATATATATATATATATATATATATATATATATATGTGTGTATGTCGACATATATACAAACACACACACACACACACACACACACACACACACACACACACACACACACACACACACGCGCACACACACACACACACACACACACACACACACACACACACACACACACCCACACATATACGTATGTAAATACATGTCCCCTATATTGCCACCACAGTGCTGCATGCTATTTGTGAGGGAAAAGCACACATAGCATTACACACAGATATGTACAGCTGTAAGTGTGTGCAACATGGATGGGTATGTCACATGTGCACCCCTTGTTGGGACCAAATTGCCCTGGTCTGTGAAGTAGGGAATGGGAATATGCGGAAGGATAGCAGGTATATTTGTGGAGGTGTTACAGTTTGGTAGATATAAATGATAGCCTACAGGGGTGGTAATATGACACATGTGGTGGATAAACACCCTGAATGGTGTGTGTGGTCTGCAATGTGGAAACCCCACGGGCCCTCATATGGAAACAATGGGAATAAGGCCCCCACCCATTGCTACTCACAACAGCAGTGGCCTGGAGGCTGAGCAGGAGGTGCATGTGGCCCTTGTGAATGTGTACTGGGTGCCTCAAGGTACTGCAGCACATCCCACAAGTGTCTGTGGAGCCCCTATGAAACAGACCCTGGACCTGACCTCGGGTGACAGGATCATGTCTGTGTGTTCCTCCGGGGGGGACAACATCCCCTGAGGTGGTTCCACCTGAAGGTAGTGCTGGAACAGTAGATGAGGAGGCCCAGGGTGGGTCCCACATGTGATGTGACCTGGTAACATGGCCAGATGAGGTTGAGGAGGTGGTTCTGCTGGCAACTATTCCTTAAACATGCTATTCTGTCACTGTTATAGAACATATGTGGGTAGTAATAGTCTACACAATCCCAGAACATGTACAACAACATGCATAGATATCCCCAATAACACAGAATGACAGATGTGCAGCAATCACATAGCAAGCATACCACATGCATATATGGAACCATAGTGGCCCTGACAATGGCATGCAGATGAAATAATCTGCAACAGGTCAGCAATGATAGTGTCCATACATAGAACATGGCTACAAGCACATAGCACAAAGTGTGGTACAATACAATATATGTCCCAATGGTTGATAAGTTGTAGCCATACCTATTGCATTGTGTGAACAGTTTGTTGTTGCAGACATGGTGGGGGTGACAGAGATGTGCATTAAGAATGATGGTAACCTTGCTGTATGAGTTGTCAGACCTGTTTCCATCTTTATGTCTTTCAGGCAAGATGTCCCATGGCCATCTACCCCTGTTATTCAGCGGCAGAAAATAAGGTTATGTTGAACCATCTAATGCAGCACTATCCTGTTCTGTTTGGCACTGCCACCCATGGAATGATCTAGTCCACAGGGTCAATGATGTTAGCCTGCATAACCGCAGTTATGAGCAGGTCCGGCATCATTGTTCTGATCTGATTCACAATGCCCGTTGGCATGTTGTTGTAGTCTGGTGAATCACCTCACAACAGAGGGTGTCATGCCATTCACCCCCCCTGACACGTGTTGAGGAGCTCCTCACCAGCCTCGTGGCACCCGCTTGCCCACACACCCAACAACTGGCAGAGGTCATTGTGGAGGTGGGTGCTACCCACACACTGGCTGAAGAGTGTGCAGGTAAGGCCACAGGGCACATCAGTAGACCACTGTTGTGTATGCATCTGCATATGTACAGGTAGAGCATGCATATGTGAGATATCATATATATAGTTTGTTGCTGCATAGTAGTAATAAACAGATGTGCATAAGTGGTAGTATTGTGGACTTGTACTGTTGATGTACTGTAATGCTATACTCACCCTGTAGCAATGCCACAGCTGTGGCCACTGACATTGCATCTCTCACACTCTTATGTAGGTCCGTCTGGTATACCACCAAGGCAGCAGCCTGTAGCTGGTGAGTATGGTTTATGTTGATGTTTGCCAATACACCGGGCATATAATGGCTATGGTACATTCCATGCACATTTCTAACACACCTACCCATAATGCATGCCATACATGTTCATGTATTGTTGCTGTTAAATGCACTGCATCACAGAGGTGACCATGATGGGGTATCAGAAGATTATGTCAGACACCTGCAAGATAACTAACATCCTGTTATTGTGAAATGTGTCCACAGGGATGAACATAATGGTGGGACACATGGCCTACAGTAGAGACATATGTGAAACATCACCCTTATACAGTGCAACAACAGTATATATACCAGTATTATCAACTAGTATGACTTCATGGTTCTGAAGAAGTCATACTAGTTGATGAAAGTGCTTAACAATATTTTATTAAATTATACTGAGGACTCGCAATGTTGGTGCTTTTTTGTGGTTATCTAGTTTTTTTCAGAGCACTATTTGCACCATTTGTATTACAATGGCAACTGTTACAGATCTACACTATGGCATAACATAATACTGTGGTCCACATTATTAGCTGGGACTAGGCTGTAACACATGGTGTTCAGTGTTTGGGATGCTGCAAACTGACACACATGTGTAGGCCATACTTGTCAATCATCTGCAAAAAGGCTGAAGGTGGGGAGGGTGTGTCAGCATGACACACCAGTGCACTACAGCAGGGATCCTAAGGATGCTAAGAATGGCTGTATATGCACACATTCAAGTTCAGGAACTGTGGCAGACATAACCCTACCCCCAGAGCAATAGTGACAGCAGTGTGTGAACACCAAGGAATGTGCACATGAGTAGACCTTGCAATCATGCAGAGTTGGGGGACATGTGTAGGGCAGACTGACTATGCACTGGCAAATGCAGATAGCTCATGCTAGTATACCCCTGCCAGGAATAGTGACTGCTGTAGTACACATAACAATAGGTGCAACAAACCATCATGATAAGGACGTGCACACATATGCACCCACTGAGTGTATGCATCACGGTCAGCATCTGCACACCTAACAGATTTCTTAGACACTGCATGTGAATGTACAGGACATATGTCACATATCAGGCTCATGTACTGTTAATATATGTGGTGATGTGGTTCCAAGGCTGATGAAGGAAGAGTGCATCATATCAATAAGAGTGTGTACACTCCCCATAGCCATGGTACGGCCTGATTGTTGTCAGTGTAATAGTAATGGATTGGTCATACATGCACTCCTGATGTTGAGATCTATAAATCAAACATCAGGCATTTTCAAATGACATCTGTCCACATATCATCTCAGGTATGGGTCACTGAAAAACATAGGGGCTGTGAGCATTAGAGCAGGCATAACTGACACAGTAATAAACATTCAGCAATGGGTTGTACACCTGTGAGATTTGGTGCACAATACATGGCAGGGTGCAGAACAGGTGCACAGCAATACTATGTACATGCGTACAGTGTTTTCCAAGGGAAGGGGCATCACCTACTAACACGGCCCATGCAACACACACATGTATACTGATGCTAGCATGGATTGACTATAGCTGCACTGCATGCTGTTGAGTACCATATGTTATACATGTTGACAGATGGGTAATGGGAGGACTGTGTGCACTATCTTTGTGCAACCTCACCTATATGTGTGTGTCTGTGTGTGTGGGGGAGTTATTTTGTCTTTAAGTGCAATCTGGTGGAGTAGAGGGGGGTTAATGCATGTAGGATGTGTGTGTGCATGTGTGTGTGTCCATGTATGCACATGTGTGATTGTGGAATTGTTCATACTGCAGTACTTCCCTTTGGGATCGTGCAGTACATGGACATGGACTGACACATGAGACACCAGGAATACTTGTCTGATATGTAATCACAGGACAGCTGATAGTTTAATAAGGTCTGTAGCATGGAACATGCATTGGGAGGGAAAGTAGACACCAGGTATACCCTTAATAATGCAATCAGCAGAGAGGTGACCGACAACCCACGTATGCACCACTACAGATGCATTGGGGAATTACTACACAACACCAGTGAGTGTATCCATATATTACAGTTCTCACATGATAGGTTGATTGAGCATCAGATCTGACATGTACTGAGCTATACTTACACATGACACTCCAGTGTGTGGCATTAAGAAGTGAACGTAGTACCCCGTAACATATAGGGGCCATGCTCACAGTGTCTGGACATACACAGGATGAACACTGAATGACAGCAGTGAGGCCATGTAAAACCTACTCCACTCAGGTCAAGGAGGTAATGGAGTAACAGGTCTTGTGTTGTGATCACTCGTCTAGGCATTTAGAGGAATGATACGTTAATGAGTGGTATTACTGAGTGCATGTTAACAAGTGTAATGCAGGATGGGGGACTTATGTGAATAAACGTGGTACTGTCAGTAAAATCAGGGACAGGTAGTTAATAAGGTTGAATGTGTGTGTGTGTGTGTGTGTGTGTGTGTGTGTGTGTGTGTGTGTGTGTGTGTGTGTATACTGTTATGCAATGCTGTACAGGTCTTAAAGTGCATTTCTTGATTTCCCCCACAGGTGGCGAGGTGGGTCGTGGTCCCTCCTGCATGTAATCTAATGTTGGTGTCCATACAGATACCAAAGATGATGATAGTACTATTGAGGCACAGGCGGAGTTGTCAGGGGCCAAAACTGCACCATCATTTGACATCCCCCTCTTAGCCACCCCAACCCCGCACACAGTTACAGTTCCTATACATATCCCATCATCAGCGGCCATAGCAGTGGGACAGTTGTCAGTTGGTGGCAGTGCACAGGAGAGTGTGGCATCCATGCCTACTGTGTCTTGTTACAGCAGGTATAGCCAGATGTCCAGCAGGGCACCACATAGGCAGCTGTACCAGGATGCTCATGGTAGGGCCGCTGGTCATCATGCACCTGGAAGAAACTCCACAGCTGGTACCACCAGTTGCATGTTTCAGACTGTCATGGAGGCGCAGACACATATGGAACTGTACACCAGATAGGGCCTGTGGCTGCAGTGGGATGCTCTCACATCTGCAAAAGACAACATCCATGAACTGTCTTGTGCCCTCCGTGATAATACCGAGGTCATGGATAGATGGTTGAGTGAGATGGTGGGCCTCATCGACAGTGGTTTGTCCGTGATTGAACATGTAGTGGGAGTGCGGGGATGGCTGTGTGGATGTAGGCTAGCAACACCAACAGCTGGTGGTCAACGTGGACATCCTAGGACACCAAGGTGCTCCTGTAGTTGCAGCACCAGCCCAGGCACTGCAGAGGGGGCACTGTCCACACCACACCACAGCAGGCCACATGCACATTGCCCTGACCAGTCCCAGAAGGTACCTGGTTCCAGTGGACATCTGTCATCATCAGGGGAGAGTAGCACATCGAGGCCTGTCCCTGGACTTGCCCATGGAACCCCTGGCAGGCACAGTCCACATGTCCATGGCCGGAGGTGGTGAACTGCATACCTTGCTAGGTATGGTCTGCAGCTGTCCAAAAAACACCTGTAAAGGGCAGTCACATGGCAGAACTGTGTACATGCAAACCCACACACTATACGAGCACACCTAGGGCAACTCTATACCTACACACACCACATCATCATGCCCATTTCATCTAATTACACCCCTCACCCACACACATGGTGTCAAGCGTATGGCCCACCCTTGGTCTCTGGCAAACCAACAACACACTCTGTGCATATGATGATACCTATGTCACATCCATGTCATCCATAACATTGATGCAGGGGCAGGTTAATATGATTCTGATCCACACAGTGACTGTACGTCAGTGTGCCAATATACTGCAGTGTAACGTGTTGTCATGAGTAATGTTTAATGCATACATGTCAGGTAGTGTAGCTGTCCGACAATGATGCATTACAGCTGTTAGCAGCATTGGGTGATTGTAGTCTCCATAATGTTATTCATTTGTGTCATAGGTGTACATGTGTCAGCAGGCAGAGGGTCTGCAGTCATATTCAACAAGGGGTATGGCACTCTGGTGATATGATGGCTGTGACATATCCGGGATACAGTTGAACACATATCACAGGTTTGTATAATAGTTATTGCATGTGCCACATGGACAGGTAACACACTGGGACATGTATAATCAGCAACCTGTTGTAGACCCATCCATATACATGCACACTCTTACTTGGCAACACTGGGAGTAGACACTTATCTAGGTATGTAGTGCTACTGAAGTGTGTGGCTTTCAGTGCACACACCACACAGCATTTAGGTGAGGTGTGTTCGAGGATACATGTTACATGTAGAACATCCCCAGACATGTACAGTATGGTAATGGGGGATGTAATGTTTGTGTATGGACAATACATAGTGTGACATATCATCATATACACATTAACAGACACATAACAGGCAGACACACATCCGAGAGACCTGGACCTATCAGTGCTAACTTGTCAGTGTGTCCAATGTGTTACAGGTAGGCTGCACACAGCACATGTATAACTCCATTGGTTTGTGGTATCAGTTACCTGTATGGTTGATGGTGACAGTGGTCACCATACAGTGGTACATGGGACATATACCAGCTGTACCATGGTGTAATGACAGTGTACACAGCACCCACATCCCACAGTGGATATTGTACTCACTGGAACCCATGATGGCACTCTGACATGCCCACCATCACACATTGCCCACAACTGTGATACAACCCAGTGTATATCCCAACAGTGGTACTACAGGGATATACATCTAATGCACATGCCACGGGCATAGTAGGGTGTTGAATTGTCATGCCTTACCTATGGGCAGCAACTACACTATCCATACTACTGTGTGGCAATGCATATTGTAATAGGAGTATGTGGCCTCGGAATGCTGTACCTTACAGATATAGAGACATACACACATACACACATTTGCCAGAACTCAATGGATATCCCATGCCTATTGACCCATTTGTACAATGATGTTGTACTAGTACTGCAAGGCTCATGTAGCCATTAGGAAGAGGAGTGTAACAAGGTACATGTAATGTCTGATACAGCAGCAGCCACATCTTACTATGGCAATGGGTGTTGCAGAGGTTGTGAAGGCCCTGATGGTATTCCCAACTACAGGTGTACTAACACACAGACACTGCTATCCTCAGCAAGGCACACATACATGTGTCAGTACTGGGGTGTGTCACTGCAGGTGGTCATAGGTGTGTACCTGGCTATTGTCCATGGAGAGGTGGATAGTGTAGTGGATGTGTGTACAGTGGTACCATGCCACCTGCCATGTGCCAGCAGGCAATCTATTGACAGTCACCACTGTGGTGACCCTCAGGATGAGAGCGACATGCATCAGCCACTCCTCCGGGCCACTTACGTGATCCAGTTGACATGTATGCAACATGTATTACAACAAATGGTTAGTGTCTGTGATGGAGACCTGTACCCAAGCATGTTCTGTTGACTGCGGTAGTGTAGTGGAGGTACCCATGGCATGTGGTGTGTACAGAATGTTGTCTCCTATATGTGCCAGTTATAACACAGCTAGACAGATATGTCAGTGTCAGTCTAGCATAGGTTGCCTGTACGTATCCAAGTTGGATACCTGCCATCTGCACATCTCTACAGGGACTGACAGACATCAGATTTGCAACTAGCTATGCAGTAGGATGAATGTGTTGACAGATAGATGTTTGACAACAATATGCATGCCATTACTACATGTTGGAAGCCCTCACTGACATGTGCTGTACAGACGGTAGTCTACAGTTATATTCCACATGTCAGATCATTATCCAGTAGGAGATATATACTGTGACATAGCTCACACACCAGGAACATGACAGTGAGGCCTCAAAATCCAACTATGCCTGCAGGTGTGCCTGCTGTCGGTACTACATTTAGCACTCTACCCTTGACTGGGAAAGCACTGTCAGTAGTAGTAAGCCATGATACACTACATGCCAGTGTGGCAGCACATAGCCTGGGTTACTACCCTTGTATGTAACACATTCACATGGATAA
>NC_056735.1:698444501-698487001 GCF_019279795.1 Protopterus annectens
CTATTGGCAATCACCATATGTAGATGGACCCCAGTACTGTACACACTATGTGTCTGTATGTGGGTTATGATGCTCCCAACTACAGTCACTCCCAGTATAACCCTCGTTGGCATACCAACAGATGTCAAACACTTTTGCATGCCCTAGCCCATAGAACCTCCAGATATCCCCTATGGTGCTTGTAGGCCTGAATGCCCAAGTTATGTTCTCAAAAACAACCCCTACTATACATAGCATGTCTAGCAGTCTGATATCTGACTGGCTTGTTATCAGGTATGATGTCAATAAATAATGGTGTACAGAACATATGCACCTCTTGCTGCATTACATATGTACAAAGGTTGACAGGCTTGTGGCTAGAGCTACAAACACTGGCCCAGTATTGGCATGTTGCTGTGATAACTTCATACATTTGCTGTCATACCAGGGTTTATTGTGACATATGTCCTATGAGGGATATGAAGTCAGTAACTCTCATAGCTGTCACCATGTACTGACTGCAATCCTCACAGTATGCTTCTGCAGTTCTCAGATAGGTGTTCTGTGAGTAACACAAGAAAAAAAAGACTCCAGACACTGCCCAGTCTGCAGATAACCATAAAGATGGGGGTTTCCACAAACACATAACACTGTCATAACAGGCATTAAATCATGTAGACCAGCCATATCCACACACACCCTGTTAAACCTACATTACTCCAAATGCAGAAGAGCAACACTTACATTCTGTAGTCATGTCTGGCACATCCCCCTCCTGTCTGTTGGCCTGTTTCCACAGTGTATATTTTTAGAGGTAAATCCCAATACCAACTGTGATGCTGTTTGCCAAACACCAAATTTAGGTCCTGCTCACTGTGAATGAAAAGGCCCAACACCAACATGATGTTGTTAGACATTGGAGTGTGTTTCCATGCAATTGGAGAATGTTGCCACAGCTGTTCCACATGCAATCAGCTAGAGGGGCACTGCAATTCCTGCAGAGGCCATCAACAGATCATGAGCATCACTTACAAAACACAAGCTGATACCTAAGCAAAGTAGGTGTACATCTCCACATCCACCAGAAGAGGGAGTGATAGAGAGACAGACAGAGACAAAGTAAGTCAGGGAGGGTGTGGAAGAATAAAACCTTAGCATGTTTGTGTCACACACCTTCTAGTACAGGGTTTCAAACCCCTGATTGACTATGTATTGCTATCACATGTCTATGCAGTTACTGCATGTGCCACATAGCTTACAAGTCAGGGAGCTGTCCAAAGGTATATCTGCTGGTGAGTGACATCTGCAACAGTGATATAGTAGAGATAAGGTAGGTGCAGTACACGTGCCTGTCCACATGAAAAGGTGTCAGCATCAACACAGCCACACTTTCTCAGGGACTCACACACATTGACACAGTTGGCAGGGTCAGGAATAGACTTCCTAACTAGCTAGTTTGCCACAATACAGTAATGCGCAGGTATCACATGCACCACAAGGGTCATCCAGATGTTATATGGGCAAAGGGTATGTGAAGGTATCTGACATCAGACAGCATACTTCAGTAGGCCAATGGGAGTTGTAGTGACTGTGAATGTGGTCAAAAGCATCATACTCCACACACACAGACACAGGGTGCCAGTACGGACATGCATGGGTGCATTACTTCACCGGTGTGTAGTGGTTGATTGTGCCAGAAGGCTGTACAAGGCTAGGTGAAGGGTTTACCTTGGCATCAGGCCACATGTCACTGGTTTGCAGTGTGGCTCAGGGGTGTAGTGTCTGGATTGGCACACACAGGTGGGTATTGTATTCACCATCCAGTCACCTGGGTTACTATTGTCTGTGGCCAGTGATGTGTAATGCTTACCATGTATGTGTTCTATTGTCCATGACATGGACGCTGTCTGGGATGTGTGTACATCCCACATGCATGTTCAGTGACATGTGGAACTGTACCTGGGGTGTCTGGTCAATGTTATGTATCGTCAGATGTGCCAGTCCTGGCCTCATGTGGTGAAAACTGGTAACGGACACCAGGTTGACCCTGCACCTACATTGATAGCATGATGTAGGCATTCCCTGGTGTTAGTGGCATCTGTCCATGCAGGGCATGTGTTTAAGGTGTGGTATGTCCTTTGTGGGTCACATTTGATGGCACCAAAGTTGTTGCAGGCGTCCAGTGGGGAACATGGTGAAGGCATACGGTCTGCAGTTATGTGCCTGTTGTAGTGATGGGACAGGGTGCCATCCCCTCTGTAGTCCACTGCAATCACACCATGGTTACTATCTGTGGGCAATATACAATGTACTACCAACAAAGCAATTGTTGCCTAGGTAAGTGTGTTTGTGTACGGACATGGGTTGAGAATGTTCTCTGAGTAATACAAGGGTTGCTTACTTTGTTTGCCAGGCCTTGATGTCACATGTAGGGGTATGGATTGGCACCCCAGCCTCTCAGATATTTGACATCTGTTATCCTTGTAAGGTGGACATTATGACATATAATAGGCCCACCATATAAGTAATTTGCAAAACCCACTCCGCAATGAGTCCAGTTCACACTCACAGCCACCTCCACACAGGATACGAATGACAAACACAGACACACACAGTTGCTATGTCTGGGATTACAACTCCTACTTAACGAGTTTAACACAATACAGCATTCTGCAGTTACAGGATGCGCCATGGAGATTACTGGGCTACTCTTTCTCCAAAGGTGTATTACACTGGGAATGAAATCAGCAGACTTGCCAAAGAAGGGCAATGGAGGTTGTAGTGAGTGTGAATGGCCTCAAAAGCATTGCCCCCTACACAGACATACATCCACACTTGCCATGTCTGGGAATAGAACTCCAACCTAACTAGTTTATCACACTACAGCATTACACAGTTATAGTACATGCCACAGAGATTACTGGACTACTACTTCCCCAAAGGTGTATTTCAAAGTGAATGATATCAGCAGGCTTGCCAAAGTAGGGCATTTGAATTGTAGTGAGTCTGACTAGCCTAAAAAGCATTGCTCCCTACACAGACAGGCACACACACACACACACACACACACACACACACACACACACACACACACACACACACACACACACACACACACACACACACACACACACACACACACACACAGTTGCCATGTCTGGGATTAAAACTCCTACCTAACTAGTTTATCACACTACAGCATTACTCAGTTATAGGACATGCCACAGAGATTACTGAACTACTCTTTCCCCAAAGGTGTATTTCAAAGGGAATGGCATCAGCAGGCTTGCCAAAATAAGGCATTTGAATTGTATTGGGTGTAACTAGCCTAAAAAGCATTGGTCTCCATACAGACAGACATGCACAGTTGTCATATCTGGGATTATAACTCCTTCCTAACTAGTTTATCACTCTACAGCATTATACAGTTATAGGATGCACCACTGAGATTACTGGGCTACTTCTTCCCCAGAGGAGTATTTCACAGTGAATGACATCAGCAGGCTTACAAAAGTAGGGCATTTGAATTGTAGTCGGTGTGACTAGCCTAAAAAGCATTGCACCAGACACAGCCAGACACACACACATGCACACACAGTTGCCATGTTTGGGATTAGAACTCCTACCAAGCTAGTTTATCATACTACAGGATTACAGTTATAGGATGCACCACAGAGATTACTGGGCTACTCCTTCCCCAAAGGTGCATTTTAAAGTGAATTACATCAACAGGCTTGCCAAAGTAGGGCATTTGAATTGTAGTGTGTGTGACTAGCCTAAAAAGCATTGCTTCCTACACAGACAGACACACGCAGTTGCCATGTTTGGGATTAGAACTCCTACTTAACTATTTCATAGCACTACAACATTATACAGTTATAGGACACATTACAGACATTACTGGGCTATCTCTTCCCCAAATGTGTATTTCACAGAGACTGACATCAGTAGGCTTGCCATAGTAGGGCTATGGGGAGGGCAGTGTATGTGCATGGGTAATAACCCATTCATCTAGAGGTAGACACAACACACTCAGGCACACACAGGTTTATATTCCACAGGTACGTGTATACAACTGCTAGATGACTACTGCCTTGTACAGTCATGTTGCAAAGTTAGCACTAGCACCAGAGAGTCTATAATGCTGAGGGATACCAGTGGCTAATTTCTACGGTGAGTGACATTTACACATCATGTGATTGTAGCCATTTGGCTGTGTGCTGGGTGAGACAGGCCTCATGATGGAAGGCTCTTTGTCACTGTCACTCTCTTCCACACATCTATGTATGTGTACAATTGGCATATTATAGTGTGTTGTCCTTTGATATATGTGTCTAGTCCTATCCAATGTGTGTGCAAAGCATGACTGGTGCATACTGGGGAGTGTATGCATTAACATCTGCAACTGTCAGATATGTATGGTCCACTGTTGTTGCCAGACATGGACTTCATTAAGTGTGTGAGCATGCCCAGTATGACCTTTCAGTATGTTGTTGTCTGACATTGTCTTCATTTTTCTAAGTGTGGGAGCATGCCCAGTATGCCCTTCTGTATTGAATGTGTGGCTCAATTCCGGGTAGATTGTACTCCAGTGCAGACTTTTGTGTTCTACACCTACAGCTAGTAAACTGTTTTTGCAGGATATCTGTAGATCAGTTGGGAATATGGGGATAAACTGGGTAAGGGATAGTGGGTACTGTAGGTAATTGTGTCTGTGCTGGTTCTGCTACATGGTCCTGGTTTAGCAGAGATATTCAGACATTTGTAGTGTTATACACTATGATGTTTTATGTCCACAAGTACTGCCAGATAGACTTTTTGCTCGCAGTGATGTCCTGGAGAACACAGAGTGAATGCATCTGTGGCCAGTATTGTGGTCAAACGGCTACATATTCCCTCAAACTAATGCCATTCTGGAGGGGGAGCTGCAGACACTTGCTACTGGGTCTGTGTTACCAGTTCAGCACCTTGGTATAGTGGTGGCAGAGGATTCCCATATGTACATCCATCAACGTGACAGTATAGCCTCATCTTGCTGTGGCAATACCTCACAGCTGTACAGATTCACAGAGGTTACCCAGGGCAGGGGTCATACGTCAGGACATTACCTCTATTGTGGTGTACAGGCAGGATTGTAGCCACCCATTTTTGTGTTTGCAGCCAGGGATAGTATGTGCACATGACTGTGTTTTGGACTTTGCACATTCCGTGTTGCCCATGCTCCCATCCCCACCCTCATTATGCTATGCTCTTCCATCCATTATGCAAACATTCTCTGATACTTTCCCTATAGTTATCACCTCATCATAGCAGTGTATTGGTGTTGGTCCACAGTTCATGCAGTGGGACATGGTGGACATGTTACTGTACTTTGTCCACATGGCCTTGCATATGGGTTCTGTGGACTGTGTTATGTTGTTATTTGGGAGTCTATGACATAACATACATTGGTAGTATGGATGAGATGCAGGCGTTTGGCAGAGGACTGTAGGCCATTTGGTAGTGATGCAGGCCAGCTGTAGCAGGTCGTTGCATTCTGTCAGTCCTACAGTACCAGACTGCCATACAGTATATTCCCCTGGGGTGATAGGGTAGGTGTGCTAGTTGTTCATGCCAATACTTTCTGTCAGTATTGATCAGTTGGTGTGGATGCTGGTAAGCTGCTGCTTTCAGCTAGGAACACACCTGCATGGGACACCTGGACTGCATGCTGCATTCTCTCGCTATTGTCATACACAGTTGGGGGTCATATTGTACCCATTCCCAACAGCAGGGATAAGACCGGAGAGGTACCTGTGGGTGGTGGTTGGGTGAGCTGGGTGCATGTGTGCTATGGACACTACTTGCATCTGACTCACAGTTATGCATGGGGCATTCCACTTATGCTGGCTTTTGCAGGGACACCAGCTGATTCTGAATACATCATTCCTATGACCTTTGTGATCTGCGAGTGTTTGGGCAGACAGCATGTGTATTCCCTACTACAAGCCCAGATAATGTGATGCAAACCTGCATATACAATTCCAAGGGTGTGTCCATTTCGCGGTTACACATTATACATTGTCTGTCTGGTGTACTTTCCCCGGTTTACTGCTTGTACATCTGGCCCAACAGTCATGCCATGTTCATCTTTCAGTTAGTGACACATATTACCTCCATACATTTACAATGGTTTACTGCTAGAATGTGTTACACTGGGGAGCATTGTTTTTGGCACTGCAGTTGGTAGGACTTGGCTCTGTCATGGGCAGTACTGGGCAATGGCCACCAGGTCAAACCTCACCATGCATAAATACTGACCACTCTCACACAATATGAAACACACACCAACCTAACACATGCATACCTGCATATTGTATAAATGCTACAATCCTCCTGCTACCCTGGGCACCTCAGGTCATCTGTGCTCCACTGGTATTATACCTTCACATAGATGTTACTACATTTCTATATCAGATTGGGGGGGCACACCTGACTGTTTCCAAATTTCTACATAGGATTGGAGGGGCACACCTGACTTACAATGTGTCTCCATCAAATGGAGGGGGGCACACCAGACTGTTTCTACATTTCTACATAGGATTGGGGGGGGTCACACCTGACTGTTTCTACATTTCTACGTAGGATTGGAGGGCACACCTGACTTTTTCTACATTTCTACATATGATTGGGGGGCACACCTGACTGTTACTACATTTCTACATAGGATTGAGGGGCACACTTAACTCGTACACATTTGCTATGACTGTACTGGTATGTCAGGTACTACATTTCATTCTGTATTTTAACCTATCATGCTGACTAGAGGCATATCAGTGCACTACAGGTCTTAGGTTTGATTGACCTTCATATCAGTTTCTGACTTCTTACCCTTCAGAACTAACATCCCACTGCCTGACCTGATGTAGTCTGTCTGTGTAGGTCTGGGGGGGGGTTACCCATAGCCATCATTCAGAGGCCTTAGCACAGACTTTGTTTGTGTAAGTCTACACCTGTCCTGCTGGCTGAGACTGTTGTTGGGTATGTGAACCTCCGTGACTGGCATGAGTGTGTCATATGGACACACATGTGGCCCACCACAGTTCCTGCAGTAGGTTTTGTCACCATGTGTAGTGCTGGCTACTGTGGTGGCACCAGTATTTGTTACAGTTCTCA
The DNA here is from genome assembly GCF_019279795.1 of Protopterus annectens. Classification (NCBI taxonomy): domain Eukaryota; kingdom Metazoa; phylum Chordata; order Ceratodontiformes; family Protopteridae; genus Protopterus; species Protopterus annectens. Next base: position 698,451,636 of record NC_056735.1, read on the forward strand.
TGCTGCCACAATAGGTGTCTACTATCTGCTGGCATCCCATTCAGTCACTCAATTCCCTTGCATGCTCATATCCATATCATAGATACAAGTAACGACACATATTACTCCATTCAGCAATTGGTAAAAAGAGTGAATTACCTTGTGGGTGTGCCAGTAGTGAGGATGGTACTGGAGGGCTGTCTATGTCGGATGCACATAGTACACTCCCTATACATGGTTGAGCACAGGTAGTGTCATGTTTGGCATCCCTTTTACTGTATGCATGTGTCAAGAGAGGTGTCATTCCCTGGGTGCATACTGTGTCAGTGTATGTGCTATGTGTGGCCTCTTTTCCAAGGCTAGGGGATACTGGGCATGCCTCCTTCTGCCTACTGGGGCAGGCTCAGGTTGTTCCTCTTCCAAGTCACTCTGTGCCTGTGCAGGCCTTGGCAATGGTGGGGGGCTGTGTGGCCCTACCCCGTGCTGTTCCTGCTGTAGCTGTTTCCGCAGGATCATATTGTGTAGCATGGCACATACGATGACTATTTGAGTACATGTAACTGGTGAGTAATGCAAGGCTCCATCAGATGTGTCCAGGCACCAGAACCATGACTTGAGCATCCCAAACACATGCTCTATTATAATTCTGGTCTGTGCGTGTACCTCATTATGGAGTTCTTGTTCGGGTGTGTGTGCATTTCTGATGGGTGTCATCAGACACGGCCCCACTAAGTAACCATAAGGGCTGTCCCCATTGGCAAATCTCTGGTACAGCTGCGTCAGATGCCGGATGTGGGAATCATGATAGCTTCAATGGCAGCCAGCACACACATTCATTATAATGCCCTGGGCATCACACGCAACCTGGCAGTTAATGGAGGGGAAGCACTTGCGGTTGATGTAGACCCTACCCCATTCACCGGGTGGTACTTTGATGCATATGTACGTGCAGTCTATAGCACCCACTACCTCAGGGTATTCTGCTATTTGGTGGAAGAGACGCATATTGCTGGCCAACACCTCACTGGTGTTGGGGAAATATATGTGCTCACTGGCATGTACTGACATGGCATCCAGGAACTGGTGGAGTACCCTGGATGCGGATGCCTGTGAGATCCCCATGATATCCCCAGTTGGCATTTGGAAGTTACCTGTGGCTATTATTCTTAGGCCTACACATACCTTGGTATCCACTGGGATGGCTTCCCCTCTGTTATTTCTGTGTGTCAGGCATGAACAGCACAGCTCAACAATTTGCTGTAGGAGGTCCCTGTCCACCCTATAGTGCTCCACCATCTCCAGCTCATGTAGCCCCTGGTAAGTTAACCTGGGTCTGTATACTCTTCTCCATCTCCTTACTGTGAGTTGGTTGACAGCATTCTCATCCTCACCACCCTCAGCTTCTTCCACATGTTGATGTATGATAGCTACTGCAGCCCCTATCATTTTGTTGTTTTTGTTTGTTAAAATTTCCCCACTTGTATACACTGGTGGTGTAGAGTATGTAGGAAAAACCAGGGGGAATGGTGTTTGCATAGTTTACAGTAGTGTTCTGGATTGGGCTGGTCTGCTGCCTGGGTAATTGGCTGAGTCTGATACATTTCACCTGCCAACAATGCTAGTTCTCCTTGATTACCTTCCTATTGCTGATTTCCCTTCCCTTTGCCTTCCTGTTAAGCCCAGGGATGTGCCATGCAATCACAGTGCTCAAATGTGCACAGAGCTACTATGTCCTGGTTTACTTTTTTTTTTTCCTTAAAACTCGGTGCGAGGCACACACACCACTTAGGCAATGAGTGCTAGGCAGCCTCAGACACACCCCTTGCTTAGCTATGCTAAGCTAAGGGCAAACCCATGCCACAGGGCTCCAATCCGCTTACAGTATGCCTGACACACCCCTATGATGCCAGCTAACTCCTAGGCTTGCACCAGGCTATTCCTGTACTTACACTGTTAGGTGCTGACTAGCATTGGGGGGAAATCAGGGATTCAATATCATTCCCCTCATTTGCATAGGATTGCCTGCTGATGCATAGTTACAGGTCCTACATTGAGCCTCCCCCCTTAGCAACCACTATTCACTGACCATCTTGTCTTCTGTCTGCCATTGAGTATAATGGCATAATATTGATTTTGGTTAGAATGCTTATTTCTGGTTATTTTCTTTATTTTTCACCCAATCCAGTTTGCATGCCACTGCCCTACTCTTAAACAGCCGAAATTGGCTAAAAAATAAAAGTTTTTTTTAACTGTTTTCCATGTCAATGGTCATATATTTGGCCATTGGCATGTTTTACAAGTTATATACACCCTTTATTCGGAGCTGTCATGGTTCCGTTTTGAAGTTTTCAGAAATGCACTTGGTTACTAACAGAGTACATTTCTACAGATTACACTATTCCTGCAAGGCCAGCTGGCAGCTTTCTGAATCATAAATTCACCTCATTTGCATGGTTTTCACCTGCAAACGGGATAATTTGCATATTGGATCTGCATCCATGCAGGAATATTGCAGGAGCGCTTGTGCATGCGGCAGCCATATTGCCTCCAGGAGCTCCTGCAATGTTCCTGCACACCATGCAGGTCTTGCTGAATCCGAGGGATTATATATGTAAAATCTAGCAATTAACTCTGGTCTCAAAACAATAGAAGGAATTCTTCAGTCCAGACATTCTGTCTCTGAGCTATGAGATCAAAGAGTCATACAATGCTTGACTTATCAGCTTTCTTCCAGTAGAGTGCACTGTGGTTACATTTTTGAAGTTCAGCACTTAACATAGTTTTCTTACATTTAAGAGGACAAGCCTGTGGATTATATTCATATTTACAATGACTGAATTATCTACAAAATTCTATCTAGCTTGGCTGGCAGCCTTCAAATATCTTCACACCATCTGCAGTACACTAAGAGGAATATTTTTAAAGGGCAACTCATCAGGATAGACAGAATGAGTTCAAATTTTTTTAACTTTAAATCTGAAGTCAATATTTTAATTCAAATGTTTCAAGAAAGAGATTAGCCATTGTCTTTTCTCCATAGAATTAGTGATGAAATACTATAAGGGTGGGGTACCAAATATAAACCCTTACTGGATTCAGAACTGGAACTGTGGTGGTCATGCTGTGGTAGCGTTATCACCTCATAGCAAGATGTTGTCCCGTTTGATTCTCAGCTAGAGCATCTTCTATGTGGAGGCATACGTGAATAGGGCGGGCCTTCGTTGAGTGTCAGGGCTGGTAACCCGGTACGTAAAAATCCACTACCAATCATTAGTGGACTGGAGTTCTGCTGTGGCGACCCCTAACCGGGAAAAGACGAAAGACACAAACAAATAAACTGGATTCAGAATTGGTTCCAAATACAACTATGATACAGGTTAGCTCAGCTAACCCAAATGTATGTTCAAATTCTGTGGTGGTGTCCTTTGGCATTTATTTAAAAAAACATTAAAAATATTATGGAAATAACTGGAATGTGTTTAGGGAAGACAATGAGATTTTTACAGTTCTGGGTGAAGCCCCTAATTTTGTGTTTAAATGAGGTAGAAACCTAAAATGCTTATTAGAACATCCAAGATTTAACTTAGTAAATAGTAAAAAGAGAGATACCAGGTAATGAGGGGCATGTAACCAATGCAGGTTTATTCTAGAATAGCAAAAAATATTTAAAGCGTCCACAATTGAGATTAAGTTAGGTGAGGGCAACTATGTGACTAGAGGGCTAGTACATCTAACAGTATGCATAGATTGCAACAATTTTTACATTGGGAAAATCAAAAGGCAGTTTGGTAAGCTTACTTATGGACATACCCACTCAATCGCTAGTGGAAACCTCAATAATGCACTTTTTAAACATACACTTACTTGTCCTTCTTTCACAAAGTCTTTATTTGGTATACTAGAAACAGTTTCTAAGATTTCAAGGGGAGATTTTTGGAAACTAGAGATAGAAAGAAGAGAGCTTATTTGGCAGCTCAGATTAAATACAGCATATACAGCATTTTTAAATGGCCATCCCTGGGATTCAGTAAGGTTCCATGCAGGAATAGCTTATTCCTGCATGGAAATGACCATTTAAGAGCAACACAGCAGCACACCATGCATAGCAATGAAGGTGCACTGCCTTTGCTCCTAAACAGACATGGAGCATGGATGAGTGCAGGGTGTGTGTCTGAGAGCGGAGCAGAGCTCTCTCATTACACACGTCCCTGCACTCAAAAATTGCTGTTTGGCAATTACAATGAGCGAGAATGCTCATAGGGGATTGCATACCTCCCAAATATACAGCTCTCCAAAGAATGTCCAGATTTTTCACCCATACATTTGGCCTGTATCCCATTTGTCCTGGGAAATCACTGGGAAGATGTCAGGATTGAAGTAATTAAATAATGGCATACATTTGAGTTTCAGACACCAAATCCATCAGAAGCATTATATTAAAACAAACCCTGTTACTCTAACAACTTACCTAAGTTTATAAGAGCAATATTTAAAACATGTCCCTAGTTGTACCTCATTTAGTCAAGCTTTGACCAGATATTTTGCATGAAGAGGTAGAGAGGTATGGAGGGCTGCTAGGATGTCTGCTAAATGTGCAGATGCAAGCAGGAATCTACAGCAATAAGTGTAATCTGTCTCTTTCTAGAGAAAATAAAACTAGAAAAAATTGATTTTATCAAACAGATTACATTTAACCATAGGTGTGTGGGTTTGCACATTGCTTATCTGTGCATACTGTAGCTTAAATAGCACAAGAAGATAAATAGCAAGATATATTCATTTGAAGCAGTACTGCAATAGTATAGTGGTCAGAGAGTTCACTTTGCGATCAGTCATTCCTGGTTCAATCCTCACTGTAGTAAATTCCATTTTCCATGTGAAAGCAATATATGAACATTTTTTTTGCTGTATAACCTACTAAATAACATATATTTGTGAATTGGAGTACTACATTAAGTGCAGATGTGAGGTGTCATTGTAATGTGGTAAAATCCACAGATAAACACAAGTGCCCCATACAGTATATGTACACATGAATCAGGGATGCTAAACAAAGTTATAATGTGTAATGGATGATAAATCCATAGAGAGTACACATCTACCACTTTCCCAAGACCCAGGTTTCATTTCTTTCTAAATTAGTATGAGGGTAAGTGGGAGTAAGCACTTTTAAGCAGTAGTAAGTGGCTTAAGCCTGTTTGTGCGGGGGTAAGCAATGCACACACAGGTTAAGCAATTTTGAAGCTAACTCTGTGTAAGCATATGTAACCGGAAGTTAGCATTGCTTACCATCATGCAAACCCACACAAACCCTCTTACAACTGCTAAAAAGTGCCTTAGTCACTCTGTATCCAACAGCCCCTGTTCTGCTCAGCAACAAAATAAACAGGCCTTGAACCCAGGACCATGTACACTATAGTCATAGCAGTTAACCAGTAAGCCATAACAGCTGTACATAAAACTGAGGTACACCCAAACAGATCCTCACTATAGCAAAATCACAATTTACATGTGAAAGGAATCTATAAACAGTTTTATGTTGTATAACCTACTACATAACATATATATGTGAACTGGAGTACTGCAATAAGTCCAGATGTGAGGTGCCATTGTAACAAAGTGGTGAAATCCCCCAGTAAACACAAGTACCCCATATAGTGTACGTACACATGAATCGCTAATACTAAACAAATATATAACATGTTAACATGTAATAAACGATAAAGCAATGCCAAACAGCAAACAGTGTGCACATTTAAAAATAAGCAACGCTAAGCATTGGACACCTCTGCTTACTAGGTGTAAGCAAGGCATAGCCCAGCTAAATCAATTTGCCCATTGGTATACCACTTTAAGCAATGCCAACTTTAGGTAAGCAGGTTTGCCCATACCCTAGCATTTTCAAAGCCATCCAATCATGGCAAAGTGCAGGAAATCAGCCCTATTTAAACCCCACAGGCAGAAATACATCTCATAACTGGTTGCAGCTTCCTCCTGTAGGCACTATGGCTGGTGTCGGAGAAGGATCATGCTTCCAGGCACAGCACTGGGGCATCCAGGAGTCCAAGATCATGGCAGGATTCCTGGTAAAAGACCATGAAGAGAGCCTGTTGCAGGGCCAGTGCCAGGGTTCGCCATATAAAGTGGAAGCCTGGGACCACCTCACCCATGACCTCACCAGTGCCACTGGCATCCCTCAAACTGGTGAGCAGGTATATTGACCTGAAATGGAGGAAGAAGGAGCTCTTGGATCAGTGGATCCAAGAAGCTAGGCAGAGTAATGTCCCAGCAGTGTGTAAGTACTCATTCTTCTACCTGTTTAATAATTGCCAGCTCATGTATATTATGGATAGGTATGGCTAACTATTTCTCTTATGTCTTTTACAGTGGCAGCAGAGTGGACTGTGAATCAGGAAGCCCATGCCTGTAGGCTGCAGAGACTGTGTCATGAGGCAAGTTAGTAATAATCTTGCATGTACTGTCATAAGAAATAAATCTAAATGTAGTAGAAAATTAATTAATAGTATAAAACCTGTATTGTGTATGGGATGTACTGAATAAATGAGACAATATGGCAGGAAGAGTCTCATATAGGTTGTATGTAAATAAAATGGTAACAACCTGGCAATAAAGGTCTAACTCCTGGACCGCTTGTGTTTACCTGGTATCATATGGTAATGTAGTGTTGCATTCTCTTAATAGTACTGTTGTATTAAGCACTGTTACACACACTGTGCTACATAAATATAATGTGTAGGAATGTCTGTATATGACTGTTGTAATCACAAGGTCATATTGTACAACCGAGAGAGACTTAGACAGAAAACAGTGAAAACATATAATCCAAATAGCACAGTCAACTGAGATCTCAACTGTTGTATCTTTAGCACACACAACCATCGTTCAAATCCTAGGAGTGGTAGTAACTTGTAACCTATAAGCTGTATGCAGAATCATACCCCTCAACTGTACAGATTTTGTCAGAAAGTTCAGATAATTGGCTTTCATTTCCTGCCTGTCACACTGTCCCCCTGGTAAATCAGTGGGATGATCCCAGAAGTTTAAGCAGCAAATAATGACATACAACTGATTATCAGACATCATATCCATCAGAAATATGACCCGCAGTGGTGGTGCTGCGGTAGCGTTGTCGCCTCACAGTAAGACGCTGTCCGGTTCAATTCTCAGCTAGAGCGTCTTCTGCATGGAGACATGCGTGAATGGGCATACCTTCGTTGAAGGTTGTGCATCAAGCCTGGTAATCCAGTATGTAAAAATCAACTGTCAATCATTAGCGGACCGGAGTTCCGCTGTGGTGACCTCTAACCGGGAAAAAGCCGAAAGACACAAACATAACCATCAGTAATATATCTATAAGAACAAACCTGTCACTCTAGCAACTCACCAAAATGTTATGAGATTAATATGCAAAGTGTGTCCCATCTCTACCCCTCTGTCATGAAGCTATGACCAGAGTGTGTGCAGTAACAGAGTGAGACGTATGTGCATAATAATAATAATGTGGAATCTGGTAAAATGTGTGGCAACATTCAGGTAGTGTTAACAAACATTCCCACCACAGGTCTGCCAAATAAGAAAACTGTGCCTGGAAATAAAAGATTGAAATCCTGGACTGGTACTGTTTAGTCTGGTATTGTATGGCATTGTTAGTGTTGCAGTTTCTCTGAATAATAATGTATTACTCATCACTGTCATCCTCAATGTGCTACATAATAAAACTGTCTAGGAATCCCTGTATAAGAGTGTTGTAATTACAAGGTCAGATTGTAAAACCACGGGAGACTTATAGATAGAAATCAGTGAAGAGATACACAGCAATATCTAAATTGCACACTCAACTGTGATGTACACTGTTTTATTTTTAGCAGATACAGCCATGGTTCAAACCCTGGGAGTGGTAGTAAGTTGTACACAGAATCATACCCCTCAACTTTACAGATTTGTTCAGAATGACCAGATAATTGGCCCATATCTGCTGCCTGTTACCCTGTCCACCTGGCAAATCACTGTGATGATCTCTGACAGTTAGGAAGCATTTAATGACATATGACTGACTGTCAGACCTGTATATATTCAGAAAATGTATACGAAAACAAACCTGTCATTGTAGCAATTCATCAAAAGGTTTATGAGGGCAATTGTCAAAATATGCCCCAGATTCACCTGTATGTTGTCAAGACTTGCCCAGGGTGTGTGCATTAAGAGATTGAGAGGTATGTGCATAACACCAACCTGGAATCTGGGAATATGCGTAGAAACAGTTATGTAGTGTTAACAAACAATACCTCCATGGGTATACCAGGTAAGAGGCGTATACTGCAGGTAAAACACAGTTCATGTATATAGTTGTCTACAAACATACCACTGTCCACACTAAGGCCATAGGATAGTGTAATAATACCTGTAAGGTACAGATTACAGCAGTGACTAAGAAAGTATTGAGAATTACAGGGATATACAAGTTGTTAATTGACATCTCTATCTCCCACCCACTATATCTGCAACAATAATCTAAATATACAACTCAATGGGTATGTGTACAATTAAATCTACTTTTGGGACATATGTCCTATTGTTTGATAAATACTGAAATGTGTTTCTATGCATGTTTCATGTTGAAATACTTCCACATTGGTGGCATGCTGCTATCAATGTACCTGCATGCTGCTGTAATGGCCACTGTGGTTCCATATATGCATGTGTTCTGTTTGCTATGCAACTGTACCATATCTGGTGTTTTGGGTTAATGGGAATATCTATGCATGCTGTTGTACCTAATCCTGGAATGTGTTGACTATTACTAACCCACATATGTTGCAATATTGAAACATCATAGCACGTTTGTGAAGGCAAGTTCCAGCGGATACACCTCTCCCACCTCATCTGGCCATGGCACTGGGCACCAGCACATCTTGGGCCAACCCTGGAACCTCCTCGTCTGCTGGTCCTGCACCACCTTTGGGTGGAACTGCCTCAGGGGTTGGGGCTCGCTCCCCCTGGGAGCGGGCACGAACAGAAAACTGTCACCTGTTGTCAGGTCTGGGTTCTGGTGCATAGTGAGCTCTGCAGGGAATTCAGAGATCAGCTACGCCAGCTTGAGGGCCACTTGGCACATCTAGATGCTCAGTCTGCCCCTCCTACCCAGCCCCCAGCACAATCACCTTCATGGCCGAGAAGGTGCAGTGGTCACTGCCCATGGGTGGTGACCTCAATCCCACTGTTTCCATTTGAGTATTCAGGGGCTTCCGACTTCCAAATACCCCGCTCCATCCAAGGTGTTTACTCCCACATGTGTCATATACTGCCCCTGTATGCTGTCTTGTCTGTCATCCTACCCAACATACCTCCCCAAATATACCTACTATCCCTCCCCAACATCCCACTCTCACCTTAAAAAAAGGGCAATCTGTTCCCCCAAAAAAAATCTCACCCCATACATAGCTATCCATTTCACAAATGTGTCCAGTGTACACATGTATTCTGGTCTAATTGGCTTCACAACATGTTATTGTCCTCACCTCTCTCTCAGGGGTATGAGTGTCCAAATGTATCTTCAAATCAGTGTATATGTACAGCTGTTGCTGTAGAAAAATGGGCGGCTGTGGACCTTTCCTACACCCATCCAGCACATCCCTAGATATTTTCCCTACTGCCTTTCCCTCTTTGCGCCCCTTTTTCAGCACTTTCCTATCAACCCTTTTTCTTTTCTTTTAAAGAAATTAGTGCGGGGGTAAGTGGGACTAAGCACTTTTAAGCAGCAGTAAGTGTGTTTAATCCTGTTTGCGTGGGGCTAAGCAATGCCTACACAGGATAAGCAATTTAGAGGCTGACTGAGTGTAAACATAATTAATAGGAAGTTAACATTGCTTACCATTGCGCAAACCAACTTATAACTGCTTAAAAGTGCCTTAATCACTCTGTATCCAACAGCCCTTGTTCTGTCCAGCAACAAAATAATCAGCCTTTGCAGCCCCTGAGCCCAGGACTCTGCACCCCATAGCCAAAGTGATTTACCACTAAGCCATGTCATACATAAACAACTCTGATGGTTTCTCAAGCATATCATCCAGCACAGTCATTCAATAGTACAGAAAATGTAGTTATATTTGTAGATGTATGTGTATCTCTCTCTCTCTCTCTCTATGTATATATATATATATATATATATATATATATATATATATATATATAAAAATATATGTATATATATATATATATATATATATATATATATATATATATATATATATATGGGTCTACTGCTGTACATCAAAAATACACTTCTATGAAATAGAGCAGTAGACCCTACACTTCAGCAAAAGTCCACTTAAATGAAAGTGCACTTTCGCTGAAGACTAGTTCCCTGGGCTACCCAAAAAAAAAAACAAAAAAAAACCACTACAACATGTTTTTGCAGGGGGGCAAGCTTGTGGGGGGCTGTGTCCCCCATACCCCCCCACTTAAATATACTGACTCTGAGATCGCAGTTCAGTGTTCTCAGCGTCGGTGTTTTCCTCCGTCGGTCTTCTGACTTGTCGATCTTCTGGCGCCGGTGAAGTCATTGTCGGTGTTCTGAAGTGTCGATGTTGTCAGGTAGATCCACATATATATATATATATATATATATATATATATATATATATATATATATAAACATATATATATATGCTGGGAACACGTTGCCCTTAGTTGTGAAGGTGGGATTGGTAATTTGGATTGTAGGTATATTTGGGGATGTAGGTTGGGTTGGAAGACAGACAAGACAGCATACAGAGGGAGTATATGACACATGGTGGGAAAACACCTTGGATGGGGAGTGGAAGCCCATGACCCCCCATATGGAAACAATGGGACCAAGGTCCACACCCATGGGCAGTCACAACATCATCTTCATGACCCTGAAGGTGCCTGGGCTGGGGGCTGAGCAGGAGGAGCATGCAGACCCTGTGATTCTGTACTGAGGGCCTCAAGGTGCTGTAGCACATCCCCCAAGTCTCTGTGGAGCTCCCTATGCACCGGACCCTGGACCTGACTTCGGGTGACAGGATCCTGTCTGTGTATGCTCCCAGGGGGGCAAACACCATCCCCTGAGGTGGGTTCACCTGAAGGTAGTGCAGGACCAGTAGATGAGGTGGTCCCAAGGTGGGTCCCAGATGTGATGTGGCCTGGTAACATGGCCAGATGAGATGGGAGAGGAGGTTCTGCTGGCAACTGTTTCCCAAACATGCTATTTCTTCACTGTTATAGAACATATGTGGGTAGTAATAGTCCAAACATTCCGGGATTATGTCTAACAGCATGCATAAATATCCCCATTAAAACAAAATAACAGATGTGCAGCAGTCACATAGCAAACAGAACACATGCATATATGAAACCATAGTGGCCCTTACAATGAAATGCAGGTGACATTGTTCGTAACAGGCCACCAATGATCTTGTTTCAACATGGAACATGACTACAAATGCATAGTATAAATTGTTGTACAATGTGATATATGTCCCAATGGTAGGTCTTTTGTAGACATACCCGTTGAGTTGTGTGATCAGATTGTTGTTGCAGATATGGTGTGGGGGAGACAGAGATGTGTATTAACAACTATGATATCCTTGAAGTATTAGATCCTCAGACCTGTTTCCCTCTTTATGTCTTTCAGGCAATATTTCCAGGTACAGACTTCCTATGCAAACAGTGGAGGAGAATTATGTCATCATCACATACCTGGTGCAGCACTACAACATCCTGTTCAGGATACTGCCCATGATCTGCAGGAGAGGACTGCCCTGTGGAATGATCTTGTCCATAGGGTAAACGATGTTGGCCTGCATAACCACAATTATGAGCAGGTCCGACATCGATGCACTGATCTACTTTGCCATGCCCATCCGCATGCTGCTGCAGTTAGGGGGGACCAGCTTGCAACAGGGGGTTCATGCCATCCAGCCCCCGACACATGTTGAGGAGCTCCTCATGAGCCTCAGGACACCTACCCACCCGCAAACACAGGACCCAGCGGAGAACATAGTGGAGGTGGGTGCTACCCACACAATGATTGAGGAGTGTGCAGGTAAGTCCACAGGGCACATCAATAGACAACTGTTGTGTATCCATCTGCATCTGTAGAGTTAGATCATGCATATGTCAGATGAAATCTATATAGTCTGTTGTTGCGTTGTAGTAATAAACAGATGTGCATACTCTGTATTATTGTGGGTTTGTACTGTTGATGTACTGTAATGCTGCACCCATCCTGTGTCAATGCCACAGGTGTGGCTACTGACATTACATCTCACACACAATTATGTAGGTCCCTCTGGTATACCTCCGGGGCAGCAGCCTATAGCTGGTGAGCATGGTGTTTGTTCAGATTTGCCATTACACCAGTCATATTATGGCCATGGTATATTATATGCACACATTTAACACACCTACCCATAATTCATGCTGTACACAGTGGTGTAACTACGAGAGGCGAAGTGAGGCAATTGCCTTAGGGCACCAAGTGGCAGGGGGCACTTTGAGTTGTTGAGTAATATAAATGGATTGTCGCTTTATTCATTGATCCTAGTATCTCACTAAAATATATCTTCAGCAGCGTCACTATTTTTTCCCCTTTTGAAAATACTCGATCACCACTTAACGGGCAGCCAAAAGAGGTTATAATTTCATTTGTGTGCGTGAATGGAGGGTGGTGAGACCCGGCAGACTGCTAGGTTTTTCCTTTCAGATCGAGATGGGCCAAAAAGTTTTCAACTTCATATTGCGGGACTAGCGCTACCAGTAGGGGCACAGATTTTCTAAGGACCCCTAAAGAGAGTGGCTTTGGCAATGCTATGGGGTATCTCAAACCTGATGTGTACACTGCCCCTCTTCTTAGCATTGCTAGGGATTAGTGGGGCCCAGTATGAGAAGTACAGCTTTAGAGGGTTCCCCAAATCTGAACTCATGCCTCTGGAATCAGCCTATGGCTATGCCTTGGACCAGTATGCTGCTGAGAACTGGAAGGAGAGCGTCAAGTACCTGGAGATGAGCCTCCGGCTTAAACGGCTACTGCAGGACAGTGAGGCGTTCTGCAGCCACAACTGCAGCTGGGTGGCTCGTCGGGTGGGGGAGTGGGGCAACTTCATGGAGCTGGAGGCATTTGGCCACGTTCTTAGCCGGGCAGCTTGCCTCAAAGGTTGCAAGAGTACCTTGCCAGTGTTTCAGCTGAACCGACCAAAAGCAGACTTACTCCAGAACTTTGATAAACTAATTCCTTATAGATATCTGCAGTTTGCCTACTTCAAGGTAATCACTGATAAAAAAACTGGTTCATTTTGTTATTTATTCATTGCAAAAATTACTGCTAAACGTAAAGAGGTAAGGCCTTTTGGATTCTAACAAGGAGGGCTCTGACTTTCGATAGATTTTGAGGTTTGTTTTAGAATATCCTTCTCTGTGCACAAGAACAAAGAATAGAAAAGTCAACAGCATGCCAGGTGTGGCAAATGCCCATAAGGATGACACAGAAGTAAGTGTATAATGCAGTTAGTAACACACAACCAGTGCCAATTGCACTGCCTGGTCTGTGAATGAAAAAGAAAAATATCCAAACAATTGATAGGCCTTTGTTATTGTTGTGATACTGGTGTTGCAAAAGTTTTGATGTTTATTATGCTGCCAAAGAAACACAGCATTATAACTGTGCCCTAAAAAAGGTAGTGGCAAAAACAGAAGTTGCATCAAGAAGAATGGAAAGTCAGACACAAGTCTTGTGGTTAAAAAAAAACTTTAAAAAATAATGTACTTTTGTTTGGGAAATTGAAAATGGTGATTGACAGGTAGTAAATAGACCTGTACTTCAAGAGCATAAGGTGAGAGTGAGCCCACACACCCCCTCCCCCCAAAAAAAAATACTTATTACAGACTAGTGATTAGTGCATTTTAAGCCTGCCTAATTTCTCTTTTGGGGTTTGAATTTAACCTGTCCTGTTTGGTGTTAGATTGACCTTAACCATCCCATGGTCGATAATGATATGTTACCCATAGTGAGAATAACCGGGCTCATACCATAAACAAATTGAGGAGATCTGTGCTGAGAATAAAGTATTTAGAAGCTGCCTCTGCCCATTAGAAGTAAAAGAGGGCAGTCCTGGGTTAAATTTCTATTACCTATCGGACAGATCCAAGTTGTACTTGAATATGGTCAGGGATGAGATTTTTTGTGTATGGAGAGTCTTCCAGAGCAGTGGTATCCTCTGTGAGATATATCTGTGCCATTCTGTTGATGTTGCAGAAGAGGTTTTGATTACTGCATCAAGTATTTCTGTTGCCATTTGACTTGCTGATGTGCAGTAGGTCCATCAGTAATGGGCAGGAGGATGCCTTGCACACCAGACACAGGTCACCTTTTGACAGTCTGTAGGATACCGACTATAGTGACAAGGCACTGAGGCAGTCCATGGAAGACATTATTTCACCTTTTACCCTTTTAGTAAGGTATCTCTGTGAGTATTCCAGTTGTTGTCTGTGTCTAGACAGATGCATGCAAAAGAGGCATTATAAAATTCAATGACTAGCCTAATGAGGGCTGATTAAAAGTGGACAAAGACATCCCTAGCTCTAGATTCAATTGCTTTTTTTATAAGCTGTGCAATATCGAAGTACTTTCTTACAAGAACACACACATGTTGTGAATTATTTTTTGTATGCATCTAGTACACACCCAGGCCACTTGATAAGGTCTCTGCCCTCTGGTGAAGTCCATAGGGCTAGAACGGATGAGATTAATTTCCAGACTGTAGTGTAGCTGTGGATACAGTTGATAGATAATTATCTAAAGGTTATAATCACAATCTTCACATAACCATGTGACAAAAAGTTGTAGATGGAGATAATCAATTTACTCAGAAATATAAATATGGTGAAAAGGTGTTTTGGAATTATAAATGGGAAAGGGAGGATATGTATTTTGTTTCTTGAAGGTTATTGTGTATCTTGAGGAAACATTCCAATATTATTACATTGGATGTCATATATATAAGAATTTGAAATTCAATATTTCATATAAAAATTCACCTAGCAGAGCAAGTAGAGTTGTGTACACACACACACACACACACACACACACACACACACACACACACACACACACACACACAAAACACACATGGGTAGTGAGATTTTCGAGTCTCACTGTAGGGATGTACTGTTAAGCAATGATGTACAGGTCTTAAAGTGAGTTTCTTGTTTTCCCCTCACAGGTGGCAAAATGGATCAGGGTCCCTCCTGCAGGCAATCTGATGTTGGTGTCCATATAAACACTGAAAATGATGATAGTTGTGTTGAGGCACAGGTGGGGTTGTCAGGGGCTGAAGTTGTGCCATCATTTGACATCCCACTGTTATCCACCTCATCCCCACACACAGTCACAGTGCCTATACATACCCCATCACCAGTGGCCACAGTGAGGGACAGTTGGTGGTTGGTGAAATGGGACAGGACAGTGTGATATCTATGGTACGTGTGTCTGGACACAGGAGCCATAGTAGGATGTCCGGCAGGGTACCACATAAGCAGATGTACAGGGGTGCTCATTGGAGGGCTGCTAGTCATCGTGCCAGTGGCAGAAGTGCCACATCTGGTGCCACCAGAAGCATGTTTCAGGCCATCATGGAGGTGCAGGCACATATAGAATGGTACACCAGACAGGCTCTGAGGCTGCAGAGGGCTACTCATTCATCTGTTACTGACAAAATCCATGATCTTGCAGGTGCCCTCCATTATTTTTCAGAGGTCATGGCTAGACAGTTGGGTGAGACGGTGGAAGTCCTTGACCATGGAATGTCCATGCCTGTGCATATGGTGGGAGTGGTGCAACAGCTACGTAGATGTAGGCCAACAACACAAACAGCTGGTGGTCAATGTGGACATGCCAGAATACAGAGCTGCTCCCATAGTGGCAGTACCTTCCCTAGCACTGCAGGGGGGGGTGCTGTCCACACCACACCACAGCAGGCCACATGCATGTGGCCCTGGCCAGGCACAGGAGGGACCCGGATCCAGCGGGCATATGTCATCATCAGGGGAGAGTACTATATCATGGCTTGTACCTTGTGGTGCCCATGGAACCCCTGGCAGGCACAGTTCTTGTGTCCATGGCCAAAGATGGTGAACTGCATACCCTGCTAGGTATGATCTGCAGCTGTCCAACAAACACCTGTATGGGGCAGCCACATGGCAGAACTGTGTGCATGCATACTAACACACGATACAAACACAGCTAGGGTAACCCCATACCTACACACACCACATCACCATGGCCAAAGTAATAATTAAACCCCCTCTCTCACACACATGGTGTCAAACATATGGCTCAGCCTAGGTCTCTGGCAAACCAACAGCACACCCTGTGCATATGATGATACCTGTGCCACATCCCTGTCATCCATAACATCGATGCAGGGACAGGCTAATATGGTTTTGATGTACAGGGTGACTGTACTATGGTGTACCAATGTAATGCTGTATATCATGTTGTCAGCAGTAAAGTTTAATGCTTACATGTCAGAAAGTGTAGCTGTCCAGCCATGATGCATTATAGCTGTTATTAACACTGAGTGATTGTGTTCTCCATAATGTATTCTGGTTTGTGTTGTAGGTGTTCATGTGTCAGCAGGAGGATAGTCTGCTGTTGTATCCTACAAGGGTATGGCACTGTGGTGACACCTTGGCTGCGCCATATCCTGGGTACAGGTAAACACATGTGACAAGGTCTGTATAACAGATACTGCATGTGCATCATGGCTGATAGGTCTGGGGGTGGTGTATACAGGTGAGTGCATGGTGGCTGCTGTCAGCAGCCCTTCTACAGTGGACGATGGTAAGTGTACTGGGTAGTATACACCACATGTTTGTGTATAACACACACACAGAGGCTTTGGTGTCGATGCAATACACAGAGAATACTGTACACATGGATGTATGTACCTGTGCAAGGAATCCATTGTAGCCTATGTAATTCCACCAAGACAGAACAGGCACAACATCACATTGAGAAATAAGCAGTCCACTAGTTTAATATCATTGACAATGGTACTGGCAGGGTATATGTCCCCTTACCCAATGTAGTGCAATCCTCAACTCTGTAAACATAGGTATGCTGGTGTGGGTGGCACAGCCCTACCCTTTGGAGTGTAAGAGGTGCTGTAGAACTGCAGATAGTATGATAGACAACTACATAACCTGTTAACATGAACTGTACAGTATTACAGCCAGATAAGCAGGGGGATACACTCAACAGTAACTGCAATGATGGTGACTGTGTCCACAAGAGCCACACCCAGCTATATATATACCAACCCCAGTATTACTGTAAACTTATACAGTGGGAAAGAGGGCATTTACACATCTACCCCTAGTTGTGATGGAATGTATTTCCACATGATGATACCTATGAAATGTTAGCATATTCCAGGCAGTTCTCAGACAGATAACGTCCTGGGACAAGTATATTCTGCAAATGGAAGTAGATTCCTTCACATGCACATGCACTCTTACTTGGCAACACTGGGACTAGAACCCCTACCTAGCTATGTAGTGCTACTGATGTGTGTGGCCTTAATTGCACACACCACACAGCTTTTAGGATGAGGTGTGTTCCTGGTTACATGTTATGTGAAGAACATCCCTAGGCCTGTACAGTATGGTAATGGGGGATGTACTGGTTGTTTACGGACAATACATAGTGTGACATACTGTCATATACACATTGACAAATGCATAACAGTCAGACACACATCTGAGAGACTTGGGCTTATCAGTGCTAACTACCTTGTCGGTGTGTCCATTTTGTTACAGATAAGTTGCACACAGCACATGCATAACTGGGTTGGATAGTGTTATCAGTTACCAGTATGGTTGATGGTGACAGTGGTCCCCATACAGTGGAACATGGGACATGTACCAGGGGTACCATGGTGTAAAGACAGTATACTCAGCACCCACACCCCACAGTGGATATTGTATGCACAGAAACGCATGATAACACTCTGACATACCCACCATCACACATTGACCAGGACTGCAATACGACCCCTTGTCTATCCCAAGAGTGCTACTACAGGGATATGCATCTAATGCACATGCCACAGGGATAGTTGGGTGATGCATTGGCATGGCTCTCCTATGGTCAGTGACATCATTATCCCTAATACTGTGTGGCAAAGTGTATTATATTAGGAAAATGTGGCCACAGAATGCTGTACCCTACAAATATACACACATGCACACATACACACACTTGCCAGAACTCAGTGGGTATCCCATGCCTATCAACCCATTTGTACAACAGTGTGCCCTTAGGTAGAAGAGTGTAAAAAGGTAAATGTAATGTCCAGTACAGCAGCAGCCACATCTAACTATGGCTATGGGAGGTGCGGTGGGTGTGAAAGGCCTCAAGTTATTCTCAACTACAGGTCTATAAACACACAGACATTGATATTCTCAGTACTGAGGTCCATCAATGTAGGTGTTTATAGGTGTGTACCAGGCTATTGTCCATGGAGAGATGATAAGTGTAGGGGATGCGTGTACAGTGGTTTCATGCCACCTGCCATGTGCAAGCAGGCCATCTATCAACAGATACCACAGGGTTTGATCCTCAGGGTGAGAGTTACATGCATCAGACAATCATCTGGTTGCCTCTTGCAGAGGGCCAGTGAGGTGCTCCAGTTGACATGTATGCAACATATATTACATAACATGGTCAGTGTCTGTTTTGTACACCTGTACCCAAGCATGTTCTGTTTAATGTGGTAGTGTATTTGAGGTATCCATGTCATGTGGTGCATACAGGGTATGGATTCCTAGCTGTGGCATTCATAACTAAGCTGGGAAGACATGTCAGTGTCAGTCAAGCATAGCTTGCCTGTAAATAGTCAAGATGGATACCTGACATCTGTACAGAGAACAGACATCAGAGCCAACTAGCTATGCATTAGGATGAATATGTTAAGAGATAGACATCTGACACGGATATGTATGCCATTACTACATGACAGCAACCCTTACTGACATGCTACACACACAGTAGTCTACAGTTATTTTTCACATGTCAGATCAATATCCAGTAGAAAATATTTCATGAGACACAGCTCACACACACCAGGAACATGACAGTGAGGACTCAGAGTCCATCTTTGCATGCAGGGGTGTTTGGTTCCGGTACTACATTCTGCAATCTACTCTTACATGGGAAAGCACTGTCAACAGTAGTAATGCAATGATACACTACGTGCTAGTGTGACTGCATATAACCTGGGATACTACCCATGTATGTAGGACATTGAAACAGAAAAGAGTGTTGTACACGCCATATATACTTAAGTGTCTCAGAAAGTAAACTCACACTCCTTGCTACTGTAATGATAGCACATAGACCCCTGTTATGTACATGGCATTAAATACACTTATTAAAGATGTCATTACCCTGCTATTTTATCAGACCAGAATGTGAGCACTGGTTACGAGGGCTGAGCCATCCTTAGCAGGTTTCAGCATTGCTGCATATAAATGCTAAGCACATTTGTGCACTGGCAAGCAAAGCCTACACTGTGTGAATGCTTGTATATTTAACCACATGCTAGCAGTGCTTACCATCATGCAAACGCACACAAACCCACTTAAAGCTGCTCAAAACTGCCTTAACCACATCCAACAGCCATTGTTCTGCCCAGCAACAAAATAAACAGCTTTTATAGGTCTTGAACCCAGGACTCTGTACACTGTAGTCACAGCAATTAACCACTAAACCATCACAACTGTGAAAACAGTTGTTTTTCTAATACATCTGTCAGTACACATACTGAATAGTATTGAACAACTACTATGACTTCCACAATGGTGTAATACTTGTTAGTGATATTACTGTTTATTCACGTATGTCATTATATATAAATATACACATATCAGATAAATAGAGTGTGATACATCTGGGAAGGTATATACAACAGTCATGTTTACACATAACAAGGATATGGATATATATATATATATATATATATATATATATATATATATATATATATATATATGTGTGTGTGTATACATGTAGATACACACACATATATATATATATATATATATATATATATATATATATATATATATTTATATACATCTGTATATTACGTTATATATATATGGTCATATATAGATCTGTCTGTATATATATATATATATATATATATATGCATATATCCATATATGTATGTATATGTGTATATATCTATATATATATATATATATATATATATATATATATATATATATATATATATATATATATATATGTTTAACATATGTCCAGAACATGTAGTGGAGTCATATCTCAGCACTAATAGTCACAACCTCTTAGTGCAAGGGGATGTCATGTAAGCATTGCAGGTACAAATGTAGACTGTTGCTACTGTAACAGGGGTTGTCTTAACAGAAATGTTGTGTGTGGGAAGTCACATCTGATATTGGCATATACACCATCAGTTATTGACAGACATCCAATGATCATCATAGTACAGTATCACAAATCTTACAGTAATGGTCCTGTGGAATACAGCAGAGATATGAGCAATAAATGTGGGCAGTCTAACACTCTGGTCAGTCCAGAGGTATACACAGAACCCCTTAGTGCAAAACGTGTGCACCAAGCCTGACAAAGTGGATGTTATCAGCCAGGGAAATGGGTATATCACGTACATACTGGAATACATATGCTCAACAGTTTATGCATTCACACACTCCTGTCTGTCCTGACACATAATAACTGGAGGAGCAGAGATCACAAGTCCACATACTACCCACTAGTTAGTGACATACATCTGTACAGCATCCCACTGCTTTGTCAGACATACACAACAGTTATGGTGGCCCGGCAACAGTACATCTGACAAATATCTGGACATAACATCATATTGGGTAAGTACACTGAGCTGATAGACATGTCACAAAGCACTGTGCAAACTACAGGCAGACTGCCACAACAATGGCCTACATTTCTTATGGGGAATACACATGAACCTGCAAATATAGCAGGCTCTACAGGCATGTAACAGAATGGAGTAACTGACACATGTGTGAAAGCACATACCCACAACTAATCTGAACACAGCCAAAGCCACATATGGTAAGCGTGCTTAATATTATAGTATATGGACTGTCTGATCAACACCATCCTCATATGCGCCACTCACACACTAACCCTACATATACTGGGTTAATACACAGTGTATTCCAATGCCTGACTGTGATATGGGACATGTGTGGGTTTGGTCCTACAAACATGTACGCCGATAGGATACCATACACTGGAGCAGCATGCAACTTCAGATAGAACAGGACCAAGAACAATGACATCTACTACAGTCTGTACACAGGCCAAGGTACATATTCACAATACACGCTCTGTCGACAATCACCATAAGTACACATACCTCACTACTGTACACACTACAACAGAATGTCTAGGTTTTGTCTTCAAATATAAGCCCTACTATACATAACATGTCTAGCAGTCTGATATCTCATTAGCTTGTTATCAGGTATGATGTCAATAAATAATGGTGTACTGAACATATGCACCTCTTACTGCATGACATATGTACAAAGGCTGATGGTGTTGTGGCTGGAGGCACAAACACAGGGCCAGTATTGACAGGTTGTTATGATAAACTCATACATTTACTGGTGTAACAGGGTTTGTTGTGACATATGTCTTCTGAGGGATATGAAATCAGTAACTCTCATGACAATCACCATCTCCTGACTGCAATGCTCAGACTATGCTACTGCATTTCTAAAGATAGGTCATCTGTGAGTAACACAATGCATGTAAGACTCCAAACACTGGCCAGTCTGCAGATAGCCCTACAGGTGCAACTTTCCTCAACCACATAACACTGTCATGACAGGTATTAAATCATGTAGACCAGCCATATTCACACAAATCCTGTTAAACCAACATTACTTCAAATGTAGAAGAGCAAGACTTACATTCTGTACTTATGTCTGGAACATCCCCCTCCTGTTTGTTGGCCTGTCTCCACAGTGTATGTTGTAAGAGGTATATTTCACTACCCTCTGTGATGCTGTTTGCCAAACACCGACATGAAGTCCTGCTCACAGTGAATTGTAAAGGGCCAACACCCACATGATATTCCTAGTTATAGGAGTGTCTTTCCATGCAATTGTTTATGGGAATATTACCACAGCTGTTCCACATGCAATCAGCTAGAGGGGAACTGCAATTTGTACACAAGCCATCAGCTGCTCATGAGCATCACTTACAAAACACAAGCTGCTGCCTAAGCAAATCAGGTGTACTTTTCTGTGTCTAATATTGCACACTGTACCCAATTCTTGGATGATTTGTTTCTTCTTTGGAAACGTGCAGAAGACAGTTAAAATGAGTTTCTGGTATATATTAATGAAACAGTTGATTTTTTTAAATTTACTTATGTTTATAGTAAGAATAAAATTGTCTACTTAGATGTACAACTTGAGATAGATTGGTGTAATATGAATTTTAACACCAGAATTCACAGAAAGTCCACACTCTCAAATTCCTATTTGGATTATGGGAGCTGGCACCCGCACCATCAAAAGAGGGTCGTAGTTAAACGCCAGTTGGTGCGGTTTGCCAGAATGGTGAGTTCTGATGTGGATTTTTTGGTAGAATTAGATTTTATTACACATATGTTTAAACGAAGGGGATATCCTGACTGTCTTTTGGATGACCTTGCTCATGAGGTAACCCACAAACGTAAACAAAGTTTTTATAGACCCATATTGGGCTTCGGATTTGTGAGTACTAATAGATCTAGTAATGATAATGTTTTTTTACAACTCAGCCTTCATTTTGACATACAATATCATGGCCAACAGTATTATTGATGTGGTAAATGCCAATTGGGAGATTCTTCAATGTGATGCTAATGTTGGGTTGAAAGTTGGTAAAAACCCGAGAAATGTTTTTAGGAGGGACAAATCTATAAAGAACATTTTGGAACGTATTAGACATGAAGGCAGAATCAATAGAAAAGTAGGTAATTTTAAATGTAATTCCTGCTCTTTTTTTTTTTCCATTTACAATGGAAATTGAAGGTCAAATTAGGGTTAATCGGAAGACTGTCAATATTAGACGCCACTGCAATTGTAATAGTAAAAATGTTGTGCATATGCCAAATGTAGAAAATTCAAATTAAGAATAGGTGAACATCTGGGTGGCATCAGACATTGTAGGGTTACTAGTGCTTTGTATAGACATATCAATGAAAATCCAACACATGATTTTACATTTTTGGTTTTACAACAGTTAGTGCTGGATGAATTACAGATGTGCATTTGGATATGATGGAATTGAGATGGCAGTTGTTTTTAAATGCATCTTGTAACCCAGGTATCAATGAAACTATAAGCATTGCTAGTTATTTAAAACTTGATCGAATTTTAGGTTACTAAAGTTAACATGAATTTTACTTAATAATTTAACATATTATAATATTTCATGGTAACATTTATTTAGTTTTGTTATTTGCTATATGCAATATTTTTACTGCTGTAATTTGATGTGTATATATTGCTTTAAAATTTTTGGCGCAATTCTGAATGGTTAATTGAGGGGTGGGTATATATTTGGCTGGGTTTTTGTGCAATATTGTTCTGAGGAAGTCTCTGTAATAGAGAGGAAAGTGCTTAACTTCAATAAACTTGGTGTCCTTTGGATTGCTCACATTCTGCTTGTTGGTTCTTTTGTTGTGACATATGTCTTCTGAGGGATATGAAATCAGTAATTCTCATGACAGTCACCATCTACTGACTGCAATCCTCAGACTATGCTACTGCATTTCTAAAGATAGGTCATCTGTGAGTAACACAATGCATGTAAGACTCCAAACATTGGCCAGTCTACAGATAGCCTTACAGGTGCGAGTTTCCTCAACCACATAAAATCCAAACACTAGGAACAGTCCACAAAATAGAAACAATAACTCTCTCAGTTCCTAAAACACAAGTACCCAGCACAAAAGGTACCAGTGAAAACTCAGCGTCAGGTAGATAGTTCAAAATTTATTCCACAAAATAACGTTAAGCGCTTTCATCACTCCGTGACTTCATCAGAACACTGCTACTAGCACTCAAGCCACTTATATATACTTCACACATCACATGACACATTCCAAACACCTGACCTATAATCTATTAAAAAATCGATTAAAAGTGCTAAAACACTCACTTAAAACCTGCATTCTACCTTCCCCTATGTTTTATACAAAACATTTAAACATACAAACCTACAAACATACATACTATGCATTGTTGTGGATACATATCAACCTTATAAAACAATATACATATTGCACATAAAATAGTTTGACATTTCCACAAAACATGTCCATTTAATAAAACATACATTATGTGACTACACCTTTTGTCATACACATGCTCACCTGCCTATAATTACCCAGAATTATCCAAAATTGGTTTAATGGAGATATGATCATTTATTCCCGGGTACTCAGAGGCATTAAGTCTGATTTGCCACCTAACTTCTCTATCACTGACTACCTTTTTTGTATCACCCCCTCTCACATTGTCCTTTACCTGTTCCAAAATGCCAAATTTGAACATCGAGCATTCGTTATTGTCTTTCAAGTGTTTCCAAAGGGCATTATTCTCATCTTTTTTTCTAATACTATAATAATGATCGTAAATTCTGTTACGTAGGCATCTGGTTGTCTTGCCCACGTAAAAACACGGACAATTGGTACACATAGCTAGATACACTAAATTTTTTGTCCTGCAATTCCCTTTACTAAAACTAATTTTAACTTTATTATAGTTTTGTAAGGATACAGTTGTACCTTCAAAAATGTATTGACATTGCTGACAGGTCCCACATTTATTAGTTCCCTTCCTCACTTTACTTGTATTTATATCATACTTCCTTTCCAGTAGAAATTTCATGTTAGAGCCATTCTTGTAGACGAAATTGGGCTCCTTCCCCACTATTCTTAATACATCACTATCAGCATTCAACATCTTCCAATTCCTCTGCACAATATCTTTTATATCTCTACTGTATGTGGAATGCTGTAAAATGCAAGCCCTCCTAAATTTACTTCTGTCTACATCTATGTCTGCTGTTTTATCATCAATTTCCTTCTCTATACCACGCCTATTCCCAAAGAGGGGCTTATACTTGGTTCCCCATTCCTTCATGACATAATCACTTACATCCTCTATCAGTTCCATAGGATATCCCCTCTCCCTAAAAAACTCCTTTACCTTCCTCAATTCCTCCTCAACTTCATCAACGTGAGATGTCATCCGAGCCACCCGAATACATTGTCCTTTTACAATATTTCTTTTTTGGGCCCATGGATGGCTGCTTGAAAAGTGCAGATAGGAATTGCTGAACGTATTTTTCCTGTATATATTTGATTTAAATTTCCCATCCTGTATACTAATTCTCACGTCCAAGTAAGGAATGGCAACCCTGTCCTTATTCGATGTAAATTTGAAGTTCTCACTACACGAGTTCAAATACACACAAAATTGATCTAACTCATCACTGTTACCCTTCCACAATAAAAATATATCATCCAAAAACCGAAGGTAACAGGTAACATACTTGTACCACTCAGATTTGAAGATATATTCCTTTTCCCAGTCAAATACCACCAGGTTAGCATATATGGGGGCACAAGCTGCCCCCATCGCTACTCCCTTAATCTGCTGGTGGTATTCCCCTTCATAATAAATGTAATTGTGTGCTAAGACAATCTCCATAAACTCCAACAGCAATACATTTTTCTCTTCAGATGTCACCCCAAGACTGTGCATGCTTTCATGAAACCTTATCAGACCTTCTTCTTTCGGTATATTTGAAAATAGGTCTATGACATCAATAGTTACTAACCATTCAACCCCTTTCGCTAACTCTGGTTGTAATCTACCAAGAAAGTCCCATGAATCATACACCAAATGTGGTATTTTCCTTAAAGTTGGTTTGAGCCATTTGTCAATCACCCTACCAAAAGGAAAAGTCTTAGCCTGGCTTCCTGAAATGATGGGCCTGAATGGGGGATCCTGTAAGTCCTTATGGACTTTAGGGATACCTACGATGGTTCCTATAATAGGGTTTTCTACTTTCAAAAATTTGTATAAATCATTTCCTATCCTTTCATCCAGTAATAGGTCCTCTAATATCATATCCACTTTATGGTACCCTATATGCACTTCGTTCCTTGAAGAGATCTTATATTTCCCAGAATTGAGCAACAGTCCCATAATTTTATTTTTGTAATCACTTGCATAGTACAATACAACCCCACTCCCCTTATCCGGTTTCATAATCCGGATCCTGTTGTCTCCCTGTAACTCTTTCAGTATGTCATATTCTTCATGGGTTAAATTGAATCTCATACCAGTCTTACTCCGTTTACTATACCTGTATAAATCGTTTATCACAAGTTTCTCAAAGGTATCCAACAAACTGTTCAGGGGTGGCGTGTATGTACTTTTGATACCAAACTCTTTGGGTATATATATAGTACCATCATATTTCACACTTAAATTTAATTTTCTAACATACTTCTTGATATCAAGTATGCAGTCAACCAAATTAAATGTCCCTTCGGGTATGTACTTCATCCCCTTAGAAAACAGGTAAAATGTTCTTTTCTAAGTGTCCCATCTGTATAATTGTATATGTAAAAATTGTCATATGAGCTTATAACTTCATTGATTTTAACTATCTTTTGGAAGTTGTTCATGGGGAGAGGGCCTTGTATGTATTTCTGCGGGGATTTTCTTGTCCCCCCCTCCACCCCATATACTCTTCCCTCCCTTGTCGATACCTCGTTTGGTCTCCTACCCAGTCTTGTTCTCTCTCTAAAAAATCTTGACCATGTGCTGATTTCTCATAATTGTTAAAATCATAATAATTGCCCCTATATTGATTATACATCCTCGGTCTCTGGTTGTTGTAAATATCTCCCCCAGAGTTCCCTTTCCTTTTAACTACCTTAAATTTGTCATAATGAGAGTTGTTCCTACCCTTTTCCCACATATACACATTGCCCTTTTTGTATTGCTCCATATCCCTGTTCAATTTGTTACATTTCCGTTCATATTGTTTGTCTATAACCCCTGCCACCCAATTAAACTGCGATTCATAATACATTTCATACTCCTCATACATTAGGTCATGAACAATACTGTCATTCAGCTCATCCAATTCAGTTAACAACATACAAATTCTTTTATCATTACATTCCATAATAAACTTAATAAATGAAAACCCAAAACCATCAAATAATTTGCTACATTCTTTTTTACTGTTTTCATCCAATATAACCCCCATAGGCATCTTGAAAAACCGAAGTCCCATAGGTACAACATTATTGTCCAAACATTTCTTTAAGTAATTATTGTCCAACTGTAGGCTTTTCAAAACCTTAAGTTTCTTACCAAACGAAAAAATGGTGTCTTTTAAACATTTTCCACCTAATTCATTATCATTAATGTTGTTACTGCCAACACGTCTCCCAGTGTCTCCAAACTCATGCTGACCATCCAAAAAGGTATGGTAGTTGTGGCGCGCATGAGAAATATGAGTAGAAGTTTGTTTAACAGTACCTTTATCTTTGCCATGCGCCGCAAATGCGTATGTCTTTTTTGGGACAGTTCGTTTTGGCCTCGCTCCCGATAAGTACAATTCCCCTTCCGATCCGTTCCTACTGACTCCTGCACTGTTTTTGTCCTGTCCAAGATCCTCAGAACGTGACCTAATGGAAGCTGGTTTGTCCTTTGAATTACCATCCGAGCGGGTGCCATTGTATAACTCACATCCTTCTTGACAACTCCCTCCACGCGTTGACGTCGCCGGTTTAACGTTGGTTACTGTAGAGTTAGGTTGAGATATCAACTCCAACAGTCTTGTTAGTTCACCTCACATAATAGCCATCTCCGACTGCAGGCTCTTTATTTCGTCTCTCCTAGGGGAAAATATTGAAGGCAATTCATCTAGTGAATCCATATTCGCCCCTCAACAGATAAAATCCAAACACTAGGAACAGTCCACAAAATAGAAACAATAACTCTCTCAGTTCCTAAAACACAAGTACCCAGCACAAAAGGCACCAGTGAAAACTCAGCGTCAGGTAGATAGTTCAAAATTTATTCCACAAAATAACGTTAAGCGCTTTCATCACTCCGTGACTTTATCAGAACACTGCTACTAGCACTCAAGCCACTTATATATACTTCACACATCACATGACACATTCCAAACACCTGACCTATAATCTATTAAAAAATCGATTAAAAGTGCTAAAACACTCACTTAAAACCTGCATTCTACCTTCCCCTATGTTTTATACAAAACATTTAAACATACAAACCTACAGACATACATACTATGCATTGTTGTGGATACATATCAACCTTATAAAACAATATACATATTGCACATAAAATAGTTTGACATTTCCACAAAACATGTCCATTTAATAAAACATACATTATGTGACTACACCTTTTGTCATGCACATGCTCACCTGCCTATAATTACCCAGAATTATCCAAAATTGGTTTAATGGAGATATGATCATTTATTCCCGGGTACTCAGAGGCATTAAGTCTGATTTGCCACCTAACTTCTCTATCACTGACTACCTTTTTTGTATCACCCCCTCTCACATTGTCCTTTACCTGTTCCAAAATGCCAAATTTGAACATCGAGCATTCGTTATTGTCTTTCAAGTGTTTCCAAAGGGCATTATTCTCATCTTTTTTTCTAATACTATAATGATCGTAAATTCTGTACGTAGGCATCTGGTTGTCTTGCCACGTAAAACACGGACAATTGGTACACATAGCTAGATACACTAAATTTTTTGTCCTGCAATTCCCTTTACTAAAACTAATTTTAACTTTATTATAGTTTTGTAAGGATACAGTTGTACCTTCAAAAATGTATTGACATTGCTGACAGGTCCCACATTTATTAGTTCCCTTCCTCACTTTACTTGTATTTATATCATACTTCCTTTCCAGTAGAAATTTCATGTTAGAGCCATTCTTGTAGACGAAATTGGGCTCCTTCCCCACTATTCTTAATACATCACTATCAGCATTCAACACCTTCCAATTCCTCTGCGCAATATCTTTTATATCTCTACTGTATGTGGAATGCTGTAAAATGCAAGCCCTCCTAAATTTACTTCTGTCTACATCTATGTCTGCTGTTTTATCATCAATTTTGTCATGAAGAAATGGGGAACCAAGTATAAGCCCCTCTTGGGGAATAGGTGTGGTATAGAGAAGGAAATTGATGATAAAACAGCAGACATAGATGTAGACAGAAGTAAATTTAGGAGGGCTTGCATTTTACAGCATTCCACATACAGTAGAGAAATAAAAGATATTATGCAGAGGAATTGGAAGGTGTTGAATGCTGATAGTGATGTATTAAGAATAGTGGGGAAGGAGCCCAATTTCGTCTACAAGAATGGCTCTAACATGAAATTTCTACTGGAAAGGAAGTATGATATAAATACAAGTAAAGTGAGGAAGGGAACTAATAAATGTGGGACCTGTCAGCAATGTCAATACATTTTTGAAGGTACAACTGTATCCTTACAAAACTATAATAAAGTTAAAATTAGTTTTAGTAAAGGGAATTGCAGGACAAAAAATTTAGTGTATCTAGCTATGTGTACCAATTGTCCGTGTTTTTACGTGGGCAAGACAACCAGATGCCTACGTAACAGAATTTACGATCATTATTATAGTATTAGAAAAAAAGATGAGAATAATGCCCTTTGGAAACACTTGAAAGACAATAACGAATGCTCGATGTTCAAATTTGGCATTTTGGAACAGGTAAAGGACAATGTGAGAGGGGGTGATACAAAAACGCTAGTCAGTGATAGAGAAGTTAGGTGTCAAATCAGACTTAATGCCTCTGAGTACCCGGGAATAAATGATCATATCTCCATTAAACCAATTTTGGATAATTCTGGGTAATTATAGGCAGGTGAGCATGTGTATGACAAAAGGTGTAGTCACATAATGTATGTTTTATTAAATGGACATGTTTTGTGGAAATGTCAAACTATTTTATGTGCAATATGTATATTGTTTTATAAGGTTGATATGTATCCACAACAATGCATAGTATGTATGTTTGTAGGTTTGTATGTTTAAATGTTTTGTATAAAACATAGGGGAAGGTAGAATGCAGGTTTTAAGTGAGTGTTTTAGCACTTTTAATCGATTTTTTAATAGATTATAGGTCAGGTGTTTGGAATGTGTCATGTGATGTGTGAAGTATATATAAGTGGCTTGAGTGCTAGTAGCAGTGTTCTGATGAAGTCACGGAGTGATGAAAGCGCTTAACGTTATTTTGTGGAATAAATTTCCTCAACCACATAACACTGTCATGACAGGTATTAAATCATGTAGACCAGCCATATCCACACAAACCCTGTTAAAACAACATTACTTCAAATGTAGAAAAGCAAGACTTACATTCTGTACTTATGTCTGGAACATCCCCCTCCTGTTTGTTGGCCTGTCTCCACAGTGTATGTTGTAAGAGGTATATATCACTACCCTCTGTGATGCTGTTTGCCAAACACTGACATGAAGTCCTGCTCACAGTGAATTGTAAAGGGCCAGCACCCACATGATGTTCCTAGTTATAGGAGTGTCTTTCCATGCAATTGGCTATGGGAATGTTACCACAGCTGTTCCCTTCAATCAGCTAGAGGGGACCTGCAATTTGTGCACAGGCCATCAGATGATCATGAGCAGCACCCACAAAACACAAGCTGCTGCCTACGCAAAGCAGGTGTACTTTTCCACATCCACCAGAAAGGGAGTGAAAGAGAAAGACAGACACAAAGTAAGAAAGGAAGGGGGTAGGAGAGTAAAAGCTAAACATGTTTGTGTTACACACTTACCAGTACAGGGTTTCAACCCCCTGCCTGACTATATATTATTATTACATTTTTATGCAGTTATTGCATGTGCCACAGAGCTTACATGTTGGAGAGTTGTCCAAAGGTATATTTGAAGGTGAGTGACATCAGCAACAGTGATAAAGGATGGATAAGGTAGGTGTAGTACATGTGCCTGTCCACAAAAGCAGGTGTCAAGGACAACACAGCCACAATCTCTCAGGGACTCACCCACATTATCACAGTAGGCAGGGTCAGGATTAGAATTCCTAACTAACTAGTTTGCTGCACTACAGTATTACTCAGGTATCATATGCACCACAGATGTTATCAGGCTGATATATGGGCAAAGGGTATGTCAAGGTGACTGACATCAAAAGGCATGCTTCAGTAGTGCAATGGGAGGTCTAGTGAGTGGGAATTGCTTCCAAAATATTAATTTCCAAACACACACAGGCACAGGTTTGCCAGTACTGACATGCATGGCTTCATTGCTTCACAGTAGTGTAGTGGTTGACTGTGCCAGAAAGCTGTACACAGCTAGGAAAAGGGTATACCTTGGCATCAGGCCACATGACAATGGTCTGCAGTGTGGCTCAGGTGTGTAGTCTCTGGTTTGGCCCACACAGGTGGGTATTGTATTCACCATTCACTCATCTGGGTTAGTATTGTGGGTGGCCAGTGCTGTGCAATGCTTGTCATGTATGTGTTCTATATTCCATAACATGGATGCTGTCTGAAATGTGCACATGTCCCACATGCATGTTCTGTGACATGTGGAAGTGTACCTGGGGTGTCTGGGGGCATGTTGTGTGGACAGATTGCTATCATTTGATGTGGCATTCCTGACCTCATGTGGTGAGAACTGGCAATACAACTCAGGGTGATCCTGCACCTAGACTGACAGCATGATACAGGCATTCACTGGTGTTAGTGGCATCTGTCCATACAGGGTATGTGTATAAGGCATGGTATTTCCTTTGTGGGTTACATTTGCTGACTCTACAGTTGTTGCAAGCATCCAGTGGGGAACATAGCAAAGGACGACTGTATACAATTAATTACCTATTGTAGGGATGGAGCAGGGTGCCATGTCCTCTGTAGTCCACTGCAATTACACCACGGTTACTATCTGTGATAAATATGCAGGAAACTGCCAACATAGTGGTTGTTGCCTACCCAAGTGTGTTTGTGTATGAGACATGGGTGGAGAGTGTTCTCTGAGTAATACAAGGGTTGCCTATATTGTTCCCCAAACCATAATGTCACATGTAGGGGTATGGATTGTCTACACGAGCCTCTCTGCTGTTTGATATCTGTTGTCCTTGTAAGGTGGACGTTGTGACATATAATAGGTCTTCCATAAGAAATATGCAAACTTGCCCCACAATGAGTCCTGTTATTACACAATCACAGCTACCTCCACAGAGGATACTGATGGCAAACACACACACACACACAATCACACACACACACACACACACACACACACACACACACACACACACACACACACACACACACACACACACACAGAGAGTCTCACAGTTGCCAGGTCTAGGATTAGAACTCCTGTCTAGCTAGTGCATCACACTACAGCATTACCCAGTTATAGCATGTGCCATGGTGCTTACAGGACTACTCTGTCCACAAAGGTTTATTTCAAGGTGAATAACATCAGCAGGTTTGCCAAAGTAGGGCAATGGAAAATGTAGTGACTGTGAATGGCCTCAAAAGCATTGATCCCTACACAGGCAAACACACAGAGTTTCACAGTTGCCATGTCTGGGATTAGAACTTCTACCTAACTAGTACCTCACACTACAGCATTATGCAGTTATTGCACACTCCATTGAGTTATAGGGCTAGCCCTTCTCCAAAGGTGCATTTCAAGGTGAATGACATCAGCAGGCTTGCCAAAGTAGGGCAATGGAAAATGTAGTGACTGTGAATGGCCTCAAAAGCATTGATTCCCTACACCTGTAGCTATAGCTAGCAACCTGTTTCTGCAGGATATCTATAGATCAGTTGACAATATGGGGTCACAATGGGCAAAGGATAGTGGGTTACTGTAAGTAATTATGTCTGTGCTGCTTCTGCTACATGGTCTTGGTGTAAGCAGAGCCATTCAGACATGTGTACTGTTTTACACTGTGATGTTGTATGTCCTCAGCTACTGACAGATATACATATTTGCTTGCAGTAATTTCCTGGGGAACACAGGATGAATGAATCTGTGTCCAGTATTGTGGTCTGCAGCCTACATATTCTTACACAATCATGCCATTCTGGAGGGGAATCTGCAGACACTTTCTGATGAGTCTGTGTAAATGGTTCAGCACCTTGGTACTGTGGTGGCTAAGGATCCCATGCTTGTGCATCCATTGACGTGACAGCATGGCCATATCCTGCTGTGGCTATACCTCACAGCTGTACAGATTCACGCAGGTTACCCAAAGGCAGGGCTCAAATTTCTGGTCATTATCCCTTCACATTGTGGTTTATGAGCAAGTTTGTAGCCACCCATTCCTGTGTTTGCAGGCAGGGATAGTATGTGCACACAACTGAGTTTCAGACTTCACACACTCTATGGCATCCATGTTTCTACCCCCCCCCCACTCTGTTATTCTATCCTCTTCTGAACATTATGAAAACATTATCTTATAAGTATCCCTATAGTTATTACTTCATCCCTGGAGTATTTAGGACTTAGTCCACAGTTCATGACGTAGGACATGGTGGACATGCTACAGAGATTTGTCAACATTACCTTGCATTTGGGTTCTGTGGACTATGTTATGTTGGTATTTGAGAGTCCATGAGATAACATACATTGGCAGTATGGGTGAGACAGAGGCCTTTGACAGAGGACTGTAGGGCATTTGATAGTGATGCAGGCCAGCTGTAGCATTGCGTCACTCCTACAGTCCCACGCTGCAAGCCACTATATTCCTCTGGGGTGACAGAGTAGGTGTGCAAGGTGTTAATGTCAATAGTTTCTGTCCTTATTGATCCATTGGTGTGGATGCTGGCAGGGTGCTGCTTACAGCTAGGGGCACACCTGCATGGGACACCACTTCAGCATGCTGCATTCTGTAGTTATTCCCATAAAGAGATGGGGGTCATATTGTACATATTCCCAACAGCAGGGATAAGACCTGTGAGGTATCTGTGGCTGATGGTGGGGTGAGCTGGGTGCATGTGTGCTATGGAAGCTACTTTCAGCTGACTCACAGATATACATGGGGCATTCCACTTAAGCTGGCTTGTGCAGGTACATCAGCAGTTTCTCAGTACTTCATACTTGTGCCTTTTGTTTTCTGCCAGTGTTTGGCCAGATGACAGCAGTATTCCATACTACACAGACAACTAGTGTGCTACTAACCTGTATGTACAATTCCAAAGGTGAGTCCATTTGACAGTAACATTGTATACACCCTCTGTCTAGGGTACTTCCACCTGTGTACTGTTTGCATGTCTGGGCCCACACTCATGCCATGTCCATCTTTCAGATGGTGACAGATATTATGTCTGAACAATTAGTATGATTACAGCTGGAATGTGTCTTGCTGGGATGCATTGTGTTTGGCACTGCAGTTGTGAGAACTTGGCCCTGTCATCAACAGTACTAGCCATTGGCCACCAGGACACAACCCACCATGCCTATATGCAGACCACTTTCACACAATATACAACACATACCAACATAACCCACACAGCCCTGCATATTGTACACATGCTACAATCTATCCTGCTACTTTGGCCAGCTCAGGTAATCTGTGCCCACTATTATTATACCTACACATACACATTACTACATTTCTACAAATAATTGTTGGGGGGCACACCTGACAGCTGTACACATTTGCTATGACTGTACTTGTATTTCAGGTACTCCATTTCATTCTGTATTCTGACCTATCATGCAAACTAGAGGCATATCAGTGTACTACAGTTCTTAGGTTTTATTGACCTACATTTCAGTTTCAGGCTTCTTACCCTTCAGAACTAACATCGCACTGCCTGACCTGTTGTAGTTTGTCTGTGTAGGTCGGGAGGGGGGTGTTCTCCATAGCCATCAATCAGAGGCCTTAGCATAGCCTTTCATTGCGTTTGTCTACACCTATCCTTCTGGCTGAGACTGTTATTGGGTATGTGAGCCTCACACAAATTTGGCCCACCACATGTCCTGCAGTGGGTTTTGTCAACTTGTCTAGTACTGCCTACTATGTTGACACCAGTATTTGTTAAGGATTTCATGCTGCCAATATAGGTGTCTACTCTGCTGGCATCCCATTCAGCCACCCGATTCCCTATCATGCTCACATCCATACCATAGATACAGGTAGCAGAACATACTACTTT
>NC_056735.1:698792001-698942001 GCF_019279795.1 Protopterus annectens
ATAACCACACTGGGGGCATGTCCCACATTTATAGGTACCTCCCTTTCTGCGAGAATAAACACTGGTGTTGTTAGCATGCTCCAACAAATTCTTAATGTTTTGTCTTTTCCTAAAAACCACCTTAAGTGATTTGTTCTTCAAGTTATCTAAGTCCATAAATTCAGAATATCTGTGCCATTCTCTCTCCAGAATATTTTTAATGTGGCAGGCATCCCCACTGAAGTTGGCAATAAATGCCCTTCCATATCCTTGTTCAATGAGTACCTGATCTGTTTGGTTGTTCAGTGTGAAAGACCCTACGCCTAAAATTGGGGGGTATTTGTCCTTCCTCACTTGAAAAAATCTCATCTCTGACCCTTACAATCATGTCTCTAGGATACCCTCTCTCCACAAACATTCTCTCTAAAGTAATGCAATCCTCATAGAAATCCTCGTCTAGGGAGGTCATACAACTCGCTCGAACGAATTGGCCTTTAATGATCCCCCTCTTCTAGAATAATGGATGTGCACTAGAATAAAAAAATGTATGTATTGGAGAAGGTCTCATTTCTATAAATAGTGGATTTAAAGCACCCTTGAAGTTTGTGCATAGACACGTCCAAGTAGAGTTGGTCAAATGTCACTTTGAAGGTAAATTGAAGAAAAGTTATAGTCTGTGTCAATATTGGATGAAATCATCCAATAGATCAAGACTATCATCCCACAAGAGGGTGATATCATCTAGGTATCTAGTATACATTTTCCAACATGTGGAATACTGACATTGATTTGCAAATTGTGTTCCATACTGATAAAATGATGTTAGCATAAGTGGGAGCACAACTGGCCCCCATTGCTACTCCCTGTTCCTGCCAGAAAAATTCCCCTGCACAGAACAGGAAGTTGTTCCTGAGAAAAAGTTCAGCTAGTTCCAAACAAAGAAACATGTCATTCTCTGATACTCCTGTCCTCATTCTAAGTGCCTCCTCTAACCATACCAAGGCTATGTCATGGGGAATGACTGAAAATAAGGCAACCATGTCAATTGCAACACACTTCAAGTTGTTGGAAAAATGGTCAGATTTGACCCTGCAAAGGAAATCTCAAGAATCCTTCAAAATGTGGGTTTCCCCTTTCCACAAAGTTTTTAATTTCCAGTCAAGATATTTGGCCAGAGGTGCTACCTTCAAGCCTTCTGAGGCCACAATTGGTCTAAGGGGAGGATCCTGGACATCATTGTGGACCTTGGGTATTCCAAAGATTGAAGGGACTCTAGGTCTATTGTTTTCCAGATAAGAATAGGTCTCAAAATCAATCACTCCTTGATCAAACAGATCTTTCAAGGCCAAATCTATTTTTTATAGGAGATATTGGTTTTGTTAATAAATACCCTACTATACCTGGTTTCATCATGGAGAATGGCCAGCATCTTGGCCTCATAAAGAATTTTATCCATCAGGACAATGCCTCCGCTCTTGTCAGGTTCCATTACCTTGATGTGGGGGTTGGAGCACAACTTCATAAGAAGTTTGTTCCCATTACTAGTCAAGTTGTATCTAATTTTGTTTTCACTGTGGGATTTTCTGATCTCTTTTTCCAATACATTTTCTATGTTCCTCAAATGGGGGTGTAATAGGGGGTTAAATGTGCTAGCTTTTTTAGGAACAATAGAAGAATGTAAGAGGAAGGTCCTCCAAGCAGGTTTTCCAAATTGAGTTTTCTTATAAACATTTTAAAATCTAGTATGACCTGGGGGAGGATACTCTTCTTCATCGGAACAAACTTAAAACCTTTCATAAACAGGTGGAAGTATTTTTGTGTAACTTCCGAACAGCTGTAATTAAAAATATATTGTTTGTACAGATCACACATATTCCCATCCACTAGGGGTTAAATGTGTACACCTGAATTCCAACTATTAATACACACTTCACCTACTATCTCTGTCATGCAAAAACCTCATGCATGTATGTTCAACTGTCACTGCGGTCTCCTGTGGCACTGTACCAATATTACCAGGTCAGACTTTGTCAACAGGTAAGCTTTAGGCACAAATCAGTTACTCAGCACACAGCAGTGGCCCAGTAGCTCAGTCTGATAAGCAGTACATATGTTGTTATTTTTAATTTTTCCACACAAAGACCAGGGTTTGAATCCAGGGACTGGTACTAAGATGTTTTTCTCCAAAGGACTTACAGGTAAAGAAATGTCTGTAGTAGCTGTATGAAGGGTATACTAATAATCTTTGTCCAGGTGTACTAGTGTTTAAACAGCAGTGCTCAGCAAGTTGATAAGACTCCATTAAATAAAATGTCATGAAGTACACTACTATTCCAACTAAATTAGACAAATTAAATATTTTACTGTTGGTATGGTTGTATGCATGGTGTGTCTGTGAATGTGTGCTGATAGTCCAACCCCATGCCTATGATTGACAGCAGGATAGGTATATACTCCATGCACTGTGCATGATACATGTCTCTCAAGTGTCATGCTGTCATGGCTAATGATCACTGTCGCCAATAACCTTGGACACAGATATAAATCAGTTGAAGTGTGCCAGTAGTACACTCACACAAAATCAGTGCAGGGTACATCTTTTAGTCATATATGTTACCTTGTCATGTACATGTCCCCTATAGTTATGTGCCAATAACTCTTACAGCTTGGCCCATACCATTCCATGTCAATAGCTTGAGAGGTATGTCCGTGCTACAGAATCTATAGGGCATATGAAGATGTAATGTAAGGGCAGACCTGTAGAATACTGAACAGTGCTGTTGTGAAAAATGTAACCTATACAGTTGTTAATGGAATGTTTTTCTCTCACCCCACCCCTTATCTGCATCACAAATTATTAATCTTATACTATGGGTATGGTTTCCTGTCTACATATGTTGTTGTCAAAACCTAATGTTGGACCTTGTGTTGTATTACTGGTTATATATTTCAATGGTTGCATACTAACCTACCTTGTTGAAATTCCACCATTGTTGGCCTTTTTCTGTAACTGTTACTGGCATGCTGTTACAAGCTCAGTGTGATAAGCAATACGTATGGTATGCAATTCTATTGTTCTGGGTTAATTGGAACACCCATGCATGTTATAACTAGCACTGAAATGTTTTGTTCTTGACTAACCAATACACTTTGACAAACCTCAACACCATAGCATGTTTGGGTAGGCTAATCCCAGCGGATCTGCCTGTCCCACCTCATCTGGCCATGGTACCAGCAACTTGGAGCTTCCTCCTCCACTGGTCCTACACCACTCTTTGGTAGAACTGACTCAGGGTATGGGGCCCATGCCCCCCGAGCATAGGTGTGGAAAGGATCCTGTCACTCGCAATCAGTTTCCAGGGATGGTGCAGGGTCATCCAGTGGAATTTGGATGACTGACTGCACCAGATAGAGGGCAGACTGGTGCACCTCGAGCAGCAGGCTGGCCCCAATGCCCAACCCCCAGCACAGCCACCTTCAGGGCCATAAAGGGGCAGTGGGGACTGCCCATGGGTGGGGACCCCAGTCCCACTGTTTCCATCTGAGGGCACTGGGTACTCTGATTCCCAACCACCCTCCCCATCTAAGATGTTTAGCCCCCTCATGTGACATACACTGCCCATGTCTGCTGTCTTATCTGTCTGTAAATGCAACCTCTCCTACCCAACATACCTCCCCAAATGTACTTACAATCCTTCCCCAACATTACACTCTCTCCTTAAAGGACATCTGTCACACAAAAAAAATCTTGCTCCATACATAGCTCTCCATTTCGCACCCACATACACTGTTATCAGTCAATCATCCCACCAATTAATCAACAAAGTTAGGTTGCCTACAGCCCTCCTTGTGGGGTGTGAGGCTCCAAATTCCAAATTATCCACATCATGCACAGCTGTTGCTGTACAAGAAATGGAGAGTCATGGTCCTTTTCTACACGCATCCTGCACATCACTAGCTGCCTTTCATATTGTTTTTCCCCCTGCTTACCCCCATTTCACCACTTTCCTATCACCCCTTTTTTGTTTTTTTTTTGGAAATGGAGTGGGTTTAAGCAGGAATAAGCACCACATAGTATTGTGGCGAGTCATGCAAACCTATGCAAGCCCACTTGAAACTGCTTAAAAGTGCTTTAATCACCATATCTGATTCAGACACTGTTCTGCCCTGCAATAAAATAACCAACCCTGCCAATTCTCAAACCCAAGACCCTCTGAACTACAGTCAGAGCAACACACCAGCTGATAGAGACATGTATCACAGTCTCCCTCTGCAAACATACACAGCTGATAGACCAGCATCAACTGCAGCAGCATGCACATTCAGATAAAACTGATGTATAACACTCACATCTGCCTTTCTCCTTACTGAGCCCAGCACACATTGTCCAACAATAACCCGTCACAGAATCAAGAACTATGTAACAATGACCAATCATAGCATGCACAACTGTGGACATAACACATCAATCCAAACAATAAACAGCATTGTATTTCTACATACCCTCTGTGAGGCTGTAGCTCCCACACCTCGATAATGTCCTCCTCACAGGCCAGGAAAAGGGCCAAGGCCTACATGAAGGCCTTAATTATAGCACTGTATTACCATGTCATTGGCTAATGGCAATACAACCCAGCTGTTCTGCATACTATTAGCAAGTGTGAGTCACATATTGATGTGTAAGCAATCATCTGTTCATGAGCATTACCTACAAAAGGCAAGTTGCTGTCTATGGTACAGAGGTCTATAATTTAATTCATAAAGACAGACTGCGATTTCAAAGGAGAAATATCACTGGAATTCTGCTCACAAAGGAATACAGCAGTATACAACTGATGCCATACAGTTAACCATGTAATTTAATGCAGACGTGGGGGTGCAGTCATGGGAAATAGTAATGTCAACAGTAGGTCACAACAACATATATTGAAATGACATGTTGCTGTCAGTATGCTGTCCAGCACCTACAGTCTTGCCTTTTGGCTCTATCTGCAGTGACATTGATTGCAGCTCTGGCCCCTGAGTCCCCACAGCAATGGTCAGGCCGCATAGAAATGCTACTGGATTGTCTGTTGTACAATAGTGACAGTAACTACTGGTGGATACAGCTGGCATTTCACATCATGTAGTGTCATGAGCTCCTCTTGGTCTGTGAATGTCATACAGGGTTAGTTCAAAGATTATCCAGGTGTCCATGACTTTTCCCACCGTACTCTGACTATGTCACTTTGCACTCCACACCTATATGTCATTGCCTGACAGCCATGGCTAGCTTACCTGGTGACCTCCTGCAGCAGGACCACAGGTTATAGGCAGTAGTAGTGAGGGGACACAGGCTCCGCCTCAGCAACAGTGTGTACATATTGAGCATACAATGTAAGGGAATGAATACAGTACCAGATATTAATGTACCATTACTGTGTTCTGAGGGGTGGCATGTCCCAGATACATTCCCCGCACTCTGGGAATACCCATTACATATTGTCCAACTTGTTTCCAGACATCCACATTTTTCTGGCATGGGATCCACATATATCAGGCACATGTACACATTCTGCAAACATCTGGGTACTGCAGATTTTGGACATCTATGAGGAGGAAGATCTACATGACATATGCACTGCTCTCAGTTATTGTGTAGCACAGATGTTAGTGAAATGTCCACATACACTTGTAGTACCACTCATGTAGCTCTCAGATATTGGCTGTATGACATCATATTGTAATGTTGTCCATAGGGGGCACACCACAATAGATGGCAGCAATGGGTATGGACACATAACAACACAGTCTGTCACAGCACACAGGCCATAAAGGGTATACCTAGGACAATACAAGGTAACTAGGCTATGGTCCCTGGACCCCCATATGCCTAGTCCACATGTTAGCCCATGTGTATGCAGGGCAGCATTTGATGCCCCAGTCTGACAGGGACACAGGAGGTATCCCAAGGTTGTATATACAGTTATCCATCCAGTTATCCAGGGTTCACCTGCAACGGTGTAAATACCTACCCTGCCTGATGTGGCCAGGGTGACCACTCCACAGCAGGGTGAGTGTGGGGACACACATCAGCCCAACCAAGAAGACCAGTTGATGTCACACACCAGGTTGAGGGCATGTGTGTATATTAAAACAGTGGAGCTTGAGTTGCACATGTTCAGCAGGTCCAACAATGTGGAGTCTGTGATTGCCTTGCATGTCAGACAAACATCACCTTTAACGAGTATATATGACACCAGGTAGAGGGTTGGGCTTATAGCCTATGTGTGTATGGCAGATGTCTGAGGCCCTGGTACTCCCTGGTGGGGAACCACTGTGATGTCACCAGCTGCTGCATGTGCTGTGTGAGGTGAATGACAAACGGGTCATTTTACACAATAATGAGCCTTATTGTGGGGAATACAGAGATGTTAGGACTCCATGTCCCTGGATGACATACCTGTTGGTGAGAGGTGACCCATGTAGAAGATTTACCAAACAACAGAGGCAAGATGGTGATTAAATGTCGTGTTGCCATCGAGCTGTGTGTACAGATCCCACATGACTGATAGAGTGCCTAGGGTGTTGTTAGTACTGTGATAATATGTGGGGATGTCACTCTCCACAAAGGGTTTACCACTGCATGTTGTGGTATTTAGCTTGAGGCCATGTTTCTGGCACTAGTCATGTATCTGCATGAGACCCTCCTAGGCAGATGTTCACATCAGTAGGCAATCTGGTGGCAGCACACAGCATGCAGTCATCTGCAAATATGGTTGGCCATAGGCCAATGGCTGTGGCATGCACCATAGACTTCTACATCGCAAATACTGTAACAGAAGCCCAAACATACAACAGGTTACACCACTAGTTATGGGTCAACTGCTTGGGGTGGAGTCCCTATGTGGACTAGTTGGTTCATGTTAGCATGCCAGTATGCTACCCCTATGGTAACATATGGTGTGATGCATACTTGGGAGCATATATCTATTATGGTGTAAAAAAATGAGGGTCTGCCAGCCCAGCCAGATCAAATTTTATAAATAATTATACGTAATTGTAAATATTAATATGATCCACAGGCTTGTGTAACAAATGTAAGAAAACTGTGTTATGTTCTGAGTTTCAAAACTGTGACCACA
This sequence comes from Protopterus annectens, assembly GCF_019279795.1. Classification (NCBI taxonomy): domain Eukaryota; kingdom Metazoa; phylum Chordata; order Ceratodontiformes; family Protopteridae; genus Protopterus; species Protopterus annectens. The sequence goes on from NC_056735.1 coordinate 698,799,105, forward strand.
GTGCATCCTGCTGGAAGAAAGCTGATGAGTAAAGCATTTTATGACTGATCTCAAGTTAGGAGACAGACTGTCTGCCCTAGGAAATCTTTCTACTGTTCTAAGACAGAGATAATTACTGGGTTTTACATGTAAAGTGACGTTTATTGTTGTGGCTTCCTGGCAGGTGCAGATTAAAAAAAGAAATGTTAAAATTTTAAGTTCTGTGAGCCTGGGAAACTTAAGTAGAAGTGTCAAGAATGATGTAATCTGAAATGATTCAGCAGTAATGTGTATTATCAATTTAAGACTTTGTCAGAGAGAAAGATTTAGCATTTTGTATTTGTGTCTGTACCTGAACATATCAGCTCGCCGGCACTTTGCTATGCTCTGTAAGTAAGATATTTAGAACAGTGGCTTCTCTTAGAGATAGATAGAAATAGTAAGGTTAGTCTAGCTATTTTCTATATTTATGTGAGACTACCCTACAATGCTGTTTTAAAGTATTTCCTGTGATTTCTGAACTCTCTAATGTCACTGTGTTGAATAAATAAGTATTGTCTTGTGTTTTATTATGTATTATTAATGTTTTTAAACCTTTTAACTGTGAGTGTTTTATGTAGAGGTAATGTAAGCTCTTAGGGTACTTGCATGTATTTGGTGATACTGTACAAAGCCACCCCAATAGCCTTGTTGTTCATCACACTTACTAATTGGATAGTAATAACATTACACAGTAGAATTGGTCACCCTTTGGGAAGGGCCTTATTAGTAGGTGATAAGAGTAGTTGGTGGCAGTGATTTCTACTTTAGTCTGGGCAGGAGGGGGCATAGCTGGAGAGCCTGTACTGGCCTTCCTGAGGAGAGTATGTGTGTTTGTATATAATTCACATCTCAAAGTGTGTGTGTGTGTGTGTGTGTGTGTGTGTGTGTGTGTGTGTGTGTGTGTGTGTGTGTGTGTGTGTGTGTGTGTCAGCTACATAGGCTGGAACACAAAGCACTGATTGGCCAGAGAGGGTGCTGTAGGTTTGTGCTTGACCACTTGGCTGAGATCTGAACCCTATAGTTGTGCCAGTGGGGAGTCTTATTGGGGATCTGGAGAGAAAGGGAGAAACCATCCACAGACTGACTGTGATCTCTGTGTGCTCTTAAGGGAAATTGTACCTTACTGTGTGTGTGTACACTTGTTATCTTCCCAATGTGGACACCCCTCACTGGTGTTAGTAGTGAGGATTCTAGCTCCTTGTTTACTAGGCTAGTGCACTGGCGTCACACATGGCCAGGTGGGTTATAGTGTCAAAGACATTATCCAGGTCAAAGTAGGCAGTGTGCACTGTGACCCCCCCCCCTTCCATGGCTTTGGTGACTGTGTAAAAGAGGCCACCGAGTGTAACAGTTATGATCCCTTACTTGACAAAACTTAACTGTGCATGATGAAGTGTGTGGATGTCACCAATGTCCTTGTTAATGAGGTTCATTGTAGACTGTGCTATAGCCTTGCAGAACAGCTGAGTTACGCTGATGGGTGTATAATGTGACAGATTGGTGGATGCACCACCTTAGTGTAAATGGGTGACAGTGGTTGTCCTTTACACAGTTGGGACAAGGACGTTAGTCAGGCCTCCTTTGAATACAGTGGCTTCTGTTGTTACAAGTTAATGCTTGGAGTCATGTAGGATGCATTCTGTCATGTGAAATGCTCCCATGGTGGATGTATACCATGACTTTCGCATGGCAGTGGTGACGTTTTCCCTACATATAGGAGAAGGTGGCAGGTATTGTGGACATCCTGATGTACTGATGGGGGGACAGGGGGTGAAGCCTATACTGACTCTGTCTGGAATCAAGTATGCTATACCTACAGTACTGTTATAGCTTGTGTCCTTGACCACCAAAACCGAGCAGATGTAGGTGCTACCTGTGATGTTGCAGACATATGTGCAGAATGGGAGATGATTGCATGTAGTAGATGTCAACAATGTAGGCTCTGGGTTTGCTGCACAGGTTTCCAGGAGTGATCCCTTTTGCTTGTTCACAGTAACAACACATTGGTTGTAAATAGCCAACTGCAGCTAGTCTGTCCCAGACAGTGGTATGTCATCCTTGTTATAGACACTTATGTATTGCAGATATTCCACCAGACAGGTGAATGAATCCTTGCAGAGGATGGTGTAGTCCTGTCAGGTATACCTGACTCCATGCATCTATACAAGTGAACATCTAGCGCAGGTGTGTATGTCTGGATATTGGTGCCAAACCCTACAAAAGGGTTTGGGGCTGTGAAGCTGTGTATACCACCCCCCAGGAGGCTGTATTCCATGTTGGAGATGTATGTATATGTGACCCTAGCTAGATGGGTATTGTGGGAGATGGTGACTGCAAATGTGACCGCATGATAGCTGATTTGCCATGGTGGATAAGACTGTATGGATGCTGCATGTTGTGTAATATCCACTGCAACACACCTTTGCCTCATGTGGAGGCAGCCCATAGCTGCGCCGAGGTGTTTGTAATTCCACTGTTGATGGCTCTCTGGCCATTTGTGATCTTGCATGGGTACATTGTCCAATCTATGCTTAAGTCATTCAAGTGACCCAGGATCAGGGTACAGACCCACATCACAATGCAGTTCTGACTGGTCCATATAGGCAGGATGGGTTTCCTGGTCATGTTTGGTGGCCAGTAGCTAGATATGATTTAAATATGTGTGTTGCCAATGGTGAACTGCCCTTGCAGTGTCCCCTGTGCATCCCACTGGCTGTACAGTGTGAAGGTGTGTATGTGTCTCATATTTACTGAAATCGCATGTCCCTTGCCATTTCCACCCACACTTTGGGGTATTACGGTATGATAGGATGGTTGACGAGGTAAGGCTGGGGTGCTCTCTGCACCTTTGAAACATGTCTGTGTGTATAACTGCACAGATATCAACATATCCCAGGGTTAAGAATGCTTTCATTGAGGACATAGTCATGTGTAGACATCTAGGGTTTAGCACCATGGCCTTCAATGTGTGCTGCGTTGACAGTTGCATGTTGATGCTGATAATCTCACCACTTTCCCTAACAAAGGCACTATGGGGGTGGTAAGAACCATTGCTAGACACCTGAAGGCCAATTGAGACAGATATAGGCCATCTGTTGCACAGCATCGTGGTCTGTTAACCATATCACCCCTGACTCACAGGTACTGGAACCCCCTGCAATATCACAGGATAAAAGGCCATATGTTAAGGGCAATTATTTCCTGAATGTCTTGCAGCACCAGTCTGTGTGACAGCAGAATGCTGCATAAAGCTAGGGACATACCTGTGTGGGATACATAATCAGTGTGCTCACTCATGTTTCACTGCATATAGTCCAGGGGACACACATCTAAGGTCAGGCGTGGCAACATGGAGTGTGACAAACCCCTGACAGTACCTGTTGGTGAGATATAGCAGTGCATATTTGATATGGCAGAGTCTGTCACCTGACACACAAGTAACTGTGACTATCCAGATTTGCTGCCAGGTGAGAGGCACATCAGAGTGTGTATCACAATTGAGTCTCCTATGTCTAACATGTTTGACTTGTGCTGATGCCTCTGTGACTGTGGGATACAGGTGTGTGGCCATGTGTTGTATGTGCTGTGTACGGCTGTGGTGTTCATGTGTGGCTTTGCCTTGGAGGTCTCCTTTGTTTGTGGATCTGTATGTTGAGGTCCACCGCATATGTGTGTGTTGTGTAGGTGTGGGTGATGTGTGAGGTGTACTGATTGTGTTGACAACCTGTTTGGGGGCAGATATGTGGCCTTGGCAGGGTAAGAGCATGGAGTGCAGGTTACTACTGACATTGCATCTCTCACACGGTGTGCTCCTTGGTGGTGTTTGTAGATGGTTGTCCATCTGTGTACATGGTGGCAGCTGCTAGACTGCATGCTACAATGCATGATGTATTGCCACTATGTTGCAGATAGCCACATACATACTGTGGTGATGGATGGTGGTGTATGATGGTGGAGTTACTGGTGGATAGTGGTGGCAAATGTGGATGTGCAGGATGTGTACATAATGGTGAGCACTGCATGCGGTCCTGTGATGTGTTCCCCTCTTCATGTCTTCCAAGTGGGATGTATAGACATTGCAATCCACCTTTCTCAGAAGCTGAGACTGCTTCCATTATTGATGCCCTGAGACTCCATCACCAGGTGCTGTTGACAAGGACCTGCCATAACCAGCAACAATGAGCTGCACTGTGGGCAGACCTCATACCAATGGTGAATGATGTGGGCAATCAGGGCAGGAGGTATGAACAGGTCCAACACCATGCTACAGATATAATACATCATGCATGCTAAAAGGCTACAACTGTGGCCAGGGACTGTGCTGGGACTGAGCGAGGGCCTACTACATAACCCTCACTCTCAGCCACAGAGGAGTTCCTGGCAAACCTGGGTGTGGCCACCAGCTCAGAAGAAACTATCACAACATATGTCATGGAAGTGAGTGGCACAGATTCCACAGCAAAGGAGCATCCAAGTAAGCCTCCAGTGGTCATCATGTTAATACTGTAGCATTCATAGTGGCAGCCTCTGCATACCTGTACACATATGTCAGGTCAATCTGCATTTGTGGGTGGGGTTTTGTAATGCACACATGTGCACACAAATTGTGAATGTCAGCAATTTGGGTAGTATCACAGTTTTTACTGTACATGTTGATAAATGCACATATTATCCTGTACCAATGCCATATATGTGTCTGCTGACAATATCCCTGCCCCACAAATCCATAGGTACCTCTGATGTGGCTAGGGCTATCATCCTGTAGCCAGGAACTGTCTTGCTATGGCTCATCTATACCCTAGGCATGTCAAGGGCTGCCAGTTTGCCATGGACACTACTGTTAAGCTTAGCCATATTGCAATATGTGCAGGTTCAGTTGTGGTGTGGTTCACTACAGTGCATCACACTGGATATCACAGTAGCATATTTGCAGGAGCTGTAACATGTTAGAATGTATTTTTGTAAAGGTATAGCCAGTCTGCTATATGGGGTGCATTATTATTGTGCAAATGGGTGTACTGTGTTTTAGGTAAAGGTCCATCACATACTCTGACTTGTCACATATCTCACAGGTGTATAGTACTAGCAACATTAAATGGATGTAGCTACACTGCATGTTGTTGAGGGCCTGTCCAGAGTGTGTCTGTTCTGGTCTGATTGTGTGTTGTGCATGGCATCAGTCAGAAGGTGTGGTCTGTATCATGCCTTTGTGGCACATCACCTGTTTGTGTGTATGTGTGTGTGTGTGTGTGTGTGTGTGTGTGTGTGTGTGTGTGTGTGTGTGTGTGTGTGTGTGTGTGTGTGTGTGTGTGTGTGTGTGTGTGTGTGTGTGTGTGTGTGTGTGTGTGTGTGTGTGAGGACAAGCAGACATTATAGTGCAGGAATTAATGTAGTCATGTTGTCTTCCCCTCACAGGTGACCATGGGGGTCAGAGTATGTCCCCTCACAATCATATGTCACTGTCTCCTCGGACTCTAATGATGGTAGCCATAGTGAGGCACAGATAGGTGTGTTGGGTGCTGACTGTCCCATTGGTTGACATCCCACTTCCACCCCCAATGTCCCTGCATACAGTCTGTATGTCCACACATACCCAGTCCCCAGCAGCAACAGATACTGGGCAGTCAGAGGGTGGTGGTATTGAACAGGGAAGTATGGTGACTATGGCATCTGTGACTGCAGACACTAGCCATAGGCAGAGAGCTGGTGCGGTCTCACACAGGCAGATTGACAGGGGTGCTCGAAGGAGGACTGCTGCTCATTCAACACCTGTCAGAGGTGTCACAGCACGTGTCACCTGATGCATGTTTCGGTCCATCAAGGAGGCACGTTGTGAATGGTACATGAGACTGATACTCAGGGTCATGCATTCCACACTGCCTGGCATGCATGACTCCCTTCATGGCATTAGTGATGCCTTACGTAATTTTGCTGATGTAGTGGATAGACGATGTGATGAGACATTGTCAGTCCTTAACCATGCAATGTCTGTGCTGGAACATGTGGTGGGAGTAAGGCATCAGACACGTGGACATAGGTCAGCAACAACATCAGCTGAGAGTCATGGCCTTGCACAGTCACATTCCCGTAGTGGAAGTAACACCAGCACTACTGAAGGAAGGATGCTGTCCACACCAGAACATGGAAGGCCATAGGCACATGGTCCTGCGTGGTCCCATGAGGGACACAGACCCAACAAACACTGGTCACCGTCAGCATGTATTACTGCATCTGGCTCTGGACATGGTGGTGCCAGTGCTACTCCTGGCAGAATCATTTCCCATGTTTGTGGCCAGAGACAGTGAACTGTACATTCTGATATGTACTGTCCACGGCTGTCCAACATACCCTCATGTAGGGCTAGCACATAGCTTGACTATGTGCATGCACACACTCACACATCACTGTCACATGAAGATCCCCAACAGACACACACACACCTCCTCTCCATGGTCCAAGTGACCAGACCCCACCACACACACAGACCCCCACACACACACACACACACACACACACACACACACACACACACACACACACACACACACACACACACAATGTCAACTGTATGGCTCAGCCTAGGCCTTTGTCAACCCAACACCACACCCTGTGCATGTGAGGACAACTGTACCACACCCCTGTTATCCATATCATCATTGCAGGCACATGCTAATATGTGCCTGATGCACAGGGTGAATATAGCACAGTTAATGGCAGTTTGTAGTGCAGTACTGTTATGTCTTGTAAGGTGCTGTTTGATGGCAATTGTCATGTGTATACATCAAAGTGTATGTAACTTTCTGCCATGATGCTTTACTGTTGTTAGTATTGCTGACTGTTGTCTGACAGACCTCATTCAGTTTCTGGTTCAGGTGTCTGTGTGTCTAACTCATGGGGACCTGCTGCCATTTTAGAAGCTCGTGATGGTATAGTAGCAATGCAGAAACCTTTTCCTCACCAAGGTGCAGCTGTATATGTGCATGTTTACCTAGGTGCGTATGGGTGGAACAGTGTGTGAGGGAAAATGGAGGCGGTCAGCATACGCTTGCATGCATACCCCTTGATACAGCATGCTACTCTGGATACATGTCACCTGAGATTTCTATAGGATTGCAGCTTCATAGGTCCATAGAAGGTTACTAGTCTACTGGCTGTGGGTCCCTTACAAGCCTAGCCATTACTTTATCACCAACAGAATCATTGATCAGCATCTGTTGCCACTGGCATTGATGCACACAGGTTTGACCCCTGGGACAGAATTTTGTTTTCCCATCCATTCATCATAGATGTACTGCAAGATGGTCTGCATCCTACTCTGTTTGACATGTAGGGGAAGTACATTCCTGAGACAGGGCAGCCTCTGGAAGACAAACCTGTCTCTCCGGCAGGTTTATTTGCTGTCGCATATGTGATTCAGGCCTGTCGTGCTGGTAATGTGCATAGAGTGGGACTCACATATATGGGGCAGCTGTTGAAGGGCTCAACACAACAGTGTCACCTAGGCATGCCACAGTCCACCTGTGTAACAAAAAGCACTAAATACTCCAACCACGTAGGATAAAATAACAGGAACCAGCCCACAGCTCGAAAAATTATCTAAAAATACTATTGTGCAAATTATATTAATAAATATGTGCAAAGATACAAGAATATAAAATATTTCATAATTTCAATACATATGTGCCTTATAAAATATAATGTTAAAACCTGTGTTGTGAATTATATTTAATATTGAAAATTGAAAAGTAGAATTCATAAACTAAAAATGATTATCTTACACTAAATATACACATACAGGCACTTGTATAAAAAGAAATGGTATAAGAACAATAACAATAGACTGATACTTATCCCCGGTCCAAGATTAAATAAGGCTTAATACTAATAAAATCATTAAGACCGGGGAAAGTAGTAGCATCACAATATATTTGCCATTCGCTCTCTTTATATGCTAGCCATGTCTTCCAGTTGCCGCCATATGCTAATTGTTTTACCTGATCTATGATCATAAATTTAAAAGTGTGGTCTTCACCCTTATCCAGGATGTGTCTGCTTAGAGCATTTTTTGTATCTTTTTTCTTTATTCTATAAAGATGTTCATAAATTCTTGTTTTGAATTTTCTCTCTGTCTTGCCTATATAATAGGCTGGACAGATGGAACAGGTAGCAAGATACACTACCCTCTGACTGTTACAGTTCCCTGTAATAATCCAGCACTTAGTTTTCATCAAATTGTCCAATCTAACCATCCTCTCTTCATTAATATTCTTGCACTGGTTGCAAGAACCACACTTTTTTGTTAAGCTCCTTTTCTTCTTTACAAAAAATGCTCTAAGCAGACACGTCCTGGATAAGGGTGAAGACCACACTTTTAAATTTATGATCATAGATCAGGTAGAACAATTAGCATATGGTGGCAACTGGAAGACATGGCTATTTATTAATATAATTTGCACAATAGTATTTTTAGATAATTTTTCATAGGGCAGCTTCTTGCAATTATTTCAGGAGTATAATCTCATGAGTTTTTGAAATGTTTCTTTAAGAAATTACATCCTCTAAAAAATTTTTTGGCACCAAATTTGTTTTAAAAGGACAGTAGAATTGTGTAGACCTTGGTTCTGATGAAATCTGATGTATTCAGATGAAAGCGCTTAACCAATGGATTGTTATATGGCTGGATTTTAATCGTGGAAATAAACCTGTGTTTTTACCTGCATATTCATTTTATATTTTTTGAATTAACGTCTTGCTCGAGCTGTGGACAGCATGTCCAATACCAAGTCACCCACCACTGATTCAAGACTGTCCTCATGAAACAGGTGTTGAAGGTCATGGATAACATTTGTGGATGTTAACCTAGTCTTTCCAGTTGGTGCAGATGTCTGCATAGGTACATACCAGACTGGCCATGATGAAAATGTGTTGTTGTACTGACTGAGGACTATACAGAGGTAATGTCCATCTTTTGTATGGATGCAGTCCCTTTACCTATGTTTTGAACCACGTCCAAGATTTTTCTGACCACTGCCATTAGTCGATGGCTGAATGCAACAGTGTTATCAACCTGAGTAGCCAGGTCTGTCAATGCAGTTTGTGTGTTTATGGTGTTGATGTTGCTGTGGGAAATAGTGGGTCCATGTGCGCACCATATGGTATGATGGTACTGTTTTCTGCATTCAGCTTGAGGCCAGGATCTTGGCACCATTTCATACCCGCTGTATAACCCCATTGCAGTGTGTTAACATCAGTTTGTGGATCAATGACAGACAGCACACTACTTACAGTTGCCACAGCCTTAGGTGATACCTACATATGAGGGTAGTGGCAGTTAGAATTCATGCCTAGATGCATGTGGGTCATTGGAGGTGGTAGGTACTCACAGGGCCTACACATGTCTACATATTGCATACAGATAGGCAACACAAAGTAGGGTTGCCACCTTATCAAATGTGGAATGGGGGAAACATCTTGTAGTATTTTGACAGTTGGCAGGACATATACCCACAGGAAGTGCAACAGACAGGACTTCCCTTGGTTTGGCAATGTGACAGCTTTTTTGTGTCACATTACCATAGGTTATGCTATTTTTCATAATATTAATGTGCTTCTGATGTAAAATAACTGCTTTATGCAAGTAGTACACAACTCTAGGAAATGTTCATTGTCCTACATTCTGGGAACCTCTGTATTGCTTGTGTCATTGTCAGAGGTCACAGCTGGCTAAACATGGACTGCAACCTGCAGGGTGTGACAGGTGTTGGCCATATCTCTCACCTCTATAGATCTCTGCAGAATATCCTGATGATTGTCACATTTTTTCCCATTCATCATAACATTGTGTTTTTTTGGCAAAGTAGTGTGAAATCATTAAAGACTGGCATTACACAATAATGAAAGATTTTTTCCTATCAGACATCACACCCTTCCAAAAATGCATGTGAACACACGACCTGTTATGCTATCTACTTTGTATGTTTGTCAGAGCAATATTTCACAACTGACTGTAATATCTGGGCTTTGTCCCACTTTTTGGTATGGCTTTATCTAGATGTCTTTCTCTAAGGGGACAAGAGGTATGTTTCTGGCCCTAACACAGTCACACTGCTGCAAGGGGATATACATATGTGCACACACACACACACACACACACACACACACACACACACACACACACACACACACACACACACACACACATGAACTGCCCTTGTTGATAGTAGAACCTCTACCTGCCTAGTTTTACAAACATTACCGCTATATACATAGTGCATGAAGCACAGAGCGTATACTGTTTTGCAGTGTCTCCCACTACTATTCAGGTTAATGACATCTGCAGGTTTTCTAAGGATTGCCACTTGGGGACAACATGGTCCCCTTAAAAATTGTATAACCATTGCACACACACACAGGCAAGACAGCATTGCTGCTGCAGGGGATATGTATACATCGACACATACACTCACACAGTTGCCATTACTGAAATTAGAACCTCTACCTATCTAGTTGTATGTACTATTGTGCTATGCCCTGATTGGGTGCACCATGAATCTAATATGCCTGGAATATACCTCTCATCCTCTTAGAGCAACAAATGTGGACAAAGCCTTCAATACTGGGGGATACAAGCCCATACATAGGGACACTTTTTACATATTGCTCTTACAAATGTAGATAACTGATACAGTGACAAGTTTCACATTAGCATTACTTTTGTGGAGAGTATGACATCTGAAACTCAAATATCTGTCATTATTTTCTGACTTCAACTATCAGTGATTTGCCAATGATTTTCCAGGAAACCACAATTTTATGAGACACTGACCAAATATATGAGGAAAACATCTAGACATTCTGCAAAACTCTATACAGTAGAGAGGTATGGCCTGCAGAGTGTGAAACAGTCCATATAAGTTGAATGACTTCAACAGGTTCTGTAAAGGAATGCAATAGGGGGAGGCAGCAGGGTGGAATAGGCCTCAAAATGGTATAACCAGCACACACACAAGACAGTCACAGGGGATATGTTTCACACATACAGTTTTGAGATTAGAACTCCTATCTATTTAGTTGCATGAACTACAGTGCTATGTACTTATCACATGTGCCACAGAGCTTATATCCCTGGAGAGTGTCCAATGATGTATCTAATTTGGATGTCATCAACAGACCCTGTAATGTAATGTAATGAGAGGAGTCATCAGGTTGGAACAGGCTTCAAAATGGTATAACCAATACACACAGAGAGGATGACCACAAGAGATATACTTCACACACACACACGCACACATGCACACACGCACACACACACACACACACACACACACACACACACACACACACACACACACACACTTAGTAGAATTGAGATTTGAAACCCTAGCTATCTAATTGTATGTAGTATAGTGCCACATACTTATCACATGCACCACAGAGCTTATATGCCAGGAGGGTGTACAATGGTGTATCTAAGGTGGATGTCATCAAAAGGCCCTGTAAAGTAGGACAATGGGTGGTAAACAGGGTGGAACAGGCCCCAAAATGCATTAGCATGCCACACTCATAGACAGGAAATGCTCAAAGCCACAAGGAAATATATGTACACACACACACACACACACACACACACACACACACACACACACACACACAGTTGGTAGTATTGAGATTACAATCCCTACCTATCTAGCTGTATGTATTACACTGCTATACCCGTATCACATGTGCCACTGAGCTCATATACCTGGAAAGTGTCCAATGGTGTATCTAAGGTGGATGATATCAATAGGCCCTGTAAAGTAGGGCAATAGGTGGTTAACAGGGTGGAACAGGCCTCAAATTGTATTGGCATTGCACACAAATAGGGAGGAAATACACAAAGACCCAAGGGAATATACTTACACACACACACACACACACACACACACACACACACACACACACACACACACACACACACACACACACATGAACTGCCCTTGTTGATAGTAGAACCTCTACCTGCCTAGTTTTACAAACATTACCGCTATATACATAGTGCATGAAGCACAGAGCGTATACTGTTTTGCAGTGTCTCCCACTACTATTCAGGTTGATGACATCTGCAGGTTTTCTAAGGATTGCCACTTGGGGACAACATGGTCCCCTTAAAATGGTATAACCGTATCACACACACACACACACACACACACACACACACACACACACTGCTGCAGGGGGGCATGCATTTCAACAGACATGCACAGAGAGTTTCCTGTTTTGGAATTAGAACACCTATCTAGTTATGTACACTATAGTCCACCATATGTATTGCATGTGCCACAGTGCTATTGTGTTTGAAAATGTGTAACTCTGCATCTAAGGTGGATGACATCTGTAGGCCTTGATTAGGTTGGTGATGGTGTTGTTAACAGGGTGGCACAGCCACACAAAATGGTATAACCATTGCACACACACACACACACACACACATAGGCAAGACAGCATTGCTGCTGCAGGGGATATGTATACATCGACACATACACTCACACAGTTGCCATTACTGAAATTAGAACCTCTACCTATCTAGTTGTATGTACTATTGTGCTATGCCCTGATTGGGTGCACCATGGATCTAATATGCCTGGAATATACCTCTCATTTTCTTAGAGCAATAAATGTGGACAAAGCCTTCAATACTGGGGGATACAAGCCCATACATAGGGACACTTTTTACATATTGCTCTTACAAACGTAGATAACTGATACAGTGACAGGTTTCACATTAGCATTACTTTTGTGGAGGGTATGACATCTGAAACTCAAATATCTGTCATTATTTTCTGACTTCAACTATCAGTGATTTGCCAATGATTTTCCAGGAAACCACAATTTTATGAGACACTGACCAAATATATGAGGCAACATCTGGACATTCTGCAAAACTCTATACAGTAGAGAGGTATGGCTTGCAGAGTGTGAAACAGTCCATCTAGGTTGAATGACTTCAACAGGTTCTGTAAAGGAATGCAATAGGGGGAGGCAGCAGGGAGGAATAGGCCTCAAAAGGGTATAACCAGCACACACATAAGACAGTCACAGGGGATATGTTTCACACATACACTTTTGAGATTAGAACTCCTATCTATTTAGTTGCATGAACTACAGTGCTACGTACTTATCACATGCGCCACAGAGCTTATATCCCTGGAGAGTGTCCAATGATGTATCTAATTTGGATGTCATCAACAGACCCTGTAATGTAATGTAATGAGAATAGTCATCAGGTTGGAACAGGCTTCAAAATGGTATAACCAATACACACAGAGAGGATGACCACAGGAGATATACTTCACAGACACACACACACACACACACACACACACACACACACACACACACACACACACACACACACACACACACATACACACACACACACACACTTAGTAGGATTGAGATTCAAAATGGTATAACCAATACACACAGAGAGGATGACCACAGGAGATATACTTCACAGACACACACACACACACACACACACACACACACACACACACACACACACACACACACACACACACACTTAGTAGGATTGAGATTTGAACCCAGAGCTATCTAATTGTATGTAGTATAGTGCCACATACTTATCGCATGCACCACAGAGCTTATATGCCAGGAGGGTGTACAATGGTGTATCTAAGGTGGATGTCATCAAAAGGCCCTGTAAAGTAGGACAATGGGTGGTAAACAGGGTGGAACAGGCCCCAAAATGCATTAGCATGCCACACACATAGACAGGAAATGCTCAAAGCCACAAGGAAATATATGTACACACACACACACACACACACACACACACACACACACACACACACACACACACACACCCACACACACACACACACAGTTGGTAGTATTGAGATTACAATCCCTACCTATCTAGCTGTATGTATTACACTGCTATACCCGTATCACATGTGCCACTGAGCTCATATACCTGGAAAGTGTCCAATGGTGTATCTAAGGTGGATGATATCAATAGGCCCTGTAAAGTAGGGCAATAGGTGGTTAACAGGGTGGAACAGGCCTCAAATTGTATTGGCATTGCACACACATAAGGAGGAAATACACAAAGACCCAAGGGAATATACTTACACACACACACACACACACACACACACACACACACACACACACACACACACACACACACACACACACAAAACACCAGAGCAGTATGCACTTATTGCATGCGCCATGGGAGTTACATCTAGAGTGTCTGGAAGTGCTGTTTGGGTGGATGACATCAGTAGCTGCTGAAAGGGAGACCACTGTTGTGGAGGACAGTAGTCACAGAGCCAAAATATGTGGCCATTTCACAGACATAGGCCTGTTGGGTGTATGTAGTCTGCTGTACGTGTAATACTTACAAACAGACACACACACATGCACACACACACAGTGACTGATGTGAGAGTACAACCCCTCCCTACCTACTATTACAAAATTGGCCTCACCATAGTATTTACACATGCCACTGGTTCAAACTGGTGTACATGTGGCTGTTGCGGTGCATCACGGTATGTCTTTCAGGGTCTCTCTCTGTCTCTCTCTCTCTCTCCCCTCATCTCTGCCTCTCTGTAAATGATATACTTGTATAGGTTACCTATATATCTGTGTGTATATCACAATCAACAAATCCAGATAAATCTTATATGTAACCACATACGGATAGGTTCATTGGTTCATAGGTTCATAGCTTGGTACTAGGCTATCGGCCCTAGGGCCTATACAAGCCCAGCCATAACAATTCCCTGGATATTTCTTCCCACAATATTTACTTCCCTGGACCCCTGTCTAGCAGTGTGACTGGCGTGATCCCTGGGGTGATTTTCTTATCTCCCATCCAATTGGCAAGATTCCTTTTGAAGAGGGCCAATGAGGCACTCTGCTTGACATATATGGGCAGTCTATTCCAGATTATGGGGAGTCTCAGGGCCAGGAACCTGTCCCTCTAGCATTGTTTGTTTATTGTGATGACAAGGATTAGATCCCTGGAGTGTGTAGCTCTGAGGGTTAGGATTTCTTTAAGTGGAGCATGTCCAACAGCTCAGGGTTTGACATGGCCTTGTATGTTAAGCAGAGATCACCTCTGAGTAGACGATATGCCACAGAGTATAGCTGGAGTTTTTTTAGATGGTCAGCATAGGGCATCTGCTTTAGGCCTGTGATTCTTTTAGTGAGGTACTTCTGCGGCCTTTCCAGCTTTTGCATATGTCTTGTGAGGTACATACCAAATGGGGCATTGTACTCTATAATTAGTCTAATGAGTGATGAGGGATGAGTACAGTGGGACAATGATCTCCTTTTTTCTGGATGAAAAGCCCTTAGTGATGAGGTGTGCCACATAGAAGGATTTCCTGACTGTTGTGGCGATGTGGTTATCGAAGGTGAGACCACTGTCCACCTGTGTCCCTAAGTCTCACATCACACTTTTGGTGTTTAGTGTACTGCCCCCTATGTGGTAATTCATGGGTAGATGTTTTTTCCCAAAGGGGATAACTATACATTTCTTGGCATTAAGCTTGAGCCCATGGCTCTAGCACCAAGCATCTGTTTCTGTAAGGCCCTTTTGTAGAATATCCACATCATTTGGGGATTGAATAATGGCTCCGCAGTTTGCAGTCATCTGTGAACTTTGTTAGCCAGAGTCCCTTAGTGTTGACCTGTACTTCAGAGAAGTAGATGCCAAACAAGAGCGGTCCAAGGACTGAACCATGAGGTACTCCACTTGTCACTTGTCTGGAGCTGGATTTGGAGTCAGCTACATTTGCAGTCTGGGTGGTGTCAGTACACCAGTTGGCAACCCATCGAGTGATGTAGGGATTTATGCCCAGCTTAGTAAGTTTATCTATGATTCCAGAGTGGGGGATGGTGTCGAAGGCCTTGGTGAGGTCCAGATAGGCTGTTTGGACCGCCTTACTCTCATCCATAGCTCTGGAGACTGATTCGAAGAAGTCAATCAGGTTCAGGAGACAAGATCGGCTCTTCACGAACCCAAACAGGGTGGGGTCCAGTGTTTGAAGGTTGCCAATGTCTTTGTTTATAAGTTCCATGATAATGCATTCCATGCCTTTGCAGATCAGGCTCGTCAGACTGATGGGACGGTAGTTCCCAGGATCCAAGGTATATCCTCGCTTGTGGAGTGGGATAACTGTAGCTGTACGCCACTCAGTGGGCACAAAGCCTGAGGTGAAGCTATGATTAAACATGACACTTATGTGAGGTGCCTGTTCATTTTGTAGTTCATGTAGTACACAGCTGGGATGTCATCTGGTCCCATGAATGCTGTATTCTTAGCTTTGGAGAGTGCAGTTTCCACCTGTGTGGCCGTGATTACCAGAATTTGTCATTCTTTTGGTAATGAGATGGGCCCTTTAGGGGGTGAGAGGGGGTGAAGTTGGCACTAAATTGATCTGCCAGGATATTGGCAATATCCATGGGATTAGTGTATTTGATGCCATTCTGTTGTAGCTCAGAGTAGATCTGAGCATTGCCATTTAGATTCTTGATATAACTATAAAATGCCTTGTGGTTGTCTTTGGAATCTTTGGCAATATTATTTTTGTAACTAGCTTTGGAGGATTTTATGAGGGATCTCAGCTTTTTTACTTAAGCTGCTAAGGAAGTTTTTTGCATCCTGGGATTTTCCTCTTTTCTGCAACAGTTTCTTCCTTCTGTTGTATAGTTTGTTTATGGCAGGGGACCACCAGATTGGCTTCCTTTTTTTGGAGGCGAGCATCTTGGTTCTATTTGGGATGGCACAATTCATGCATGAGTGGATGTGCTTGTACAGTGGCTTAGTGTAGGATTCAGCAGTTGAACTTTCAGTTCCCATCTGCATGGGTGCCATGAAGTTTGTCACTTCTGACTTGAGTAGCATGAAGTTGGCTTTGGAGAATGTTTTTACAGAGGTTTCCTTACTGGGGGGTGGGGGTGGGATGTGGATGTCATGGGTGATTTGCTTATGCTCAGATCTGACCAATGAGGGGGTGACCACTGGTGTGGAGCATCTATCTCCCATGTTAGAAATGACCAGGTCTAGGATATTGGAGCCCCTGGTGGGACAATGGATTAGTTGATCCAGGGCATTGGAATTTATGAATTCCTAGAACTGTCTGGAAAAGGTGTTGGTACCCGAGTAGTTTTCCCGGTTAATGCAGGGTAGTTGAAATCACCCAGTATTAGGATATTTGGTTGTATCTTAATATTTACCAGTATGGTTAGAAAGGTGTAGTGAGAATCTTGGGACAAGCTGGGGGATCTGTAGCAAGCTACAGTTTGGATTTCAGTCTTACCTAGTGTTAGTTGCACCTGGAGAATTTCAGATGCATTGTGTTGGACAACTAGCCTGGAGGTGTGAATATCCTTTGTGAATATGGAAACTCCTCCACCTTTAGTGTTTTGATTTTGGTTTGGTGGCCAAAAAGTGTGGTAAGAGTTGTAGCCTGGTATTGCAGGGGTGCTCTTTGGTGCCTCGAACCAGGTTTCAGTTACTGCACAGAAATCAATGTTCTCCATTTTTAGGAGTGCCTCGAGAGAGTGCATTTTGAGGTTTAGATTTCTAGCACTGAGCAGCATTACCTTCAGATTTTGCATGCTTGTATATGTTATGGTGGTGATTTTGTCCTTTGAACCTTGCCTAAAAAAGGCACTATAGGGGTGGCAAGAGCTTTAGCCAGTAACCTGTATCCCAGGGGTGACAGGTGCAGACCATCTCTGGGCAAAATATCATGATTTGTAGATCAAGTTGTCCCAGGCAGACAGATACTTGATTCCCTTTGAATGACACCAGAATCTTAGCCAATTGTTGAAGTCAATCATTTTGTCCTAATTTTCTCCTTGTTCTGCCTGGTGAGTGGGACATCAGTGTGCCTGACTATGGAGTCACCTATGACTAAAGTGTTGGGTACGTTGTCTTGCCTTAGAGGCTGTTGTTGGGTGGCACACTGGTGTTGTGAGCTATGTGTCACTTTGGTTGTGGCTGGTGTTTGTTTGCGTTTCAGCTTTGGAGGTCCTTGTTGCTTGGGCAGATTAATGTTAAGGGCCTCCACATATGTGGGTTTAGTGTTGCTATGTGTGGGTGTTGATGGTGTGGGTTTTGAAGGGCTATGTGTTGCTTGAGGTGTAGTGCAGGTGTTAACCTTCTCCTCTTGACTGTCTAGCACAATCTTGGCTAGATAGAGCTTTGCTTCCAGTTTGGCTATGCAAGTGCATCTCTCACAGGTTGTAATGTTGAGTGGTAGGAGGAGAGGGTTGTCTGTGTACATGAGGCAGTTGCTGCATTGCCCCAGTATGCCCAGATTAAACAGGTGGACAGGAGAAATCACTGGAAGCTGACCCTTGAACCTTCCTGTTTAGGTGCTTTTTTTGTAAAGTACAAGAGTTGTTTTCCCTTACCTTTGCAAGGTACTTTGCAATTATAGGCTGTTTAGTGCCTAGGATTAATTTCTCCTTATTAAGAAGGAGAGCTGAGTGCTTGTATCAGTTTAAGGCTTCCTAGTGCTTTCCAGAAGGTTCTAGAGTAAGTGCTAGTCACAGGGGTTCAGATTTTAGTGCTACTACTAAGAAACCAGCTAGTTCTAAGGGAAAATTTGAAGAGCAGACTTTCTGGCACCTGCAATAGTTTAACCGTAGCCCCACGATGTGAAAAATGCACAAACACATGCGTTTTTAAGCAAGAAAGTTGAAAGGGATAGAAATCAGCCCAAAATAGCTAATAAAATTACAATTTCAGAGCTAGAAACCACTCCTCTAGTGTCAGATAGGCAGTACAACGCTCACTCACCACTCCCACTGGTAAGCAGTAGGACTTCCCTCTACCACAGCAAGGTCTGGATAGCTCTGAACACAGAAAATAAAGTCCTGAAACCAGCAAAGCCTGGGATCTGGACTATACCAGCTAGGAAAGGTGGGAAATGAGCAAACAAGATAGTATTTTATTTTTTTTTTTTTTTTTTGGTTAAAACAGGCTAAACAATGCAATAATACAGTAAATACATTAAATAAACACAGAAAAGGCTAACGCACTTGAGTAAAAAACTATTTAAGAGGCAGTAATACAGTAGAATAAGTAGTTAGTCTACATATACAGAAAAGTCTATATATACAGAAAAGCAGCTAAAACACACTAAAACAATTCAGATGCAGTGCAACCTAGAGTACTTGAGTTGTAGCAATATTAAGGCAAATACAGTTTTAATAAATGCATTAAAATATACTCTATATTTCCAAAAGGTTTGAGAAGCACAGTCAGAACACAAGGAGAGTCAGGCAATTTTTTTTTTTAAGAAAGGCAGAAAGGAGGAACAGAAGGAAAGAAACTAAATGGGTTGGCCTTCTCAGATGTTTTTCTGTAATAGGTAGAATGAGCTAATGACACTAGACCGGGAGGAGTGTCCCTGATCAAATTTACAGTAGGGGTGGGCAACTGAAAAGCCACCAAGTATGACAGAAAGACACCAACAAGGAGGAAGGGTGGGGTACAATACTAATGCTAGTAGCCTACACTCTTTTAGACAGTAAACACTACAGAAATGTTTATCACAGCAGAAGAACAGCAGTGAGCCACAAGATGGGGTAAACATGTCTGATAGGGGTGGGGATAGACAGTTAAGGTGTACATAGCTGTCTATATGCAGACGAGATATATGTACATCCCAGTTCTGTAGTCAGATGTGTGTTCAGACATGGGCCGACAGAAGAAAAGAGTAGGACCATGCCCAGTATGACCATCAATAGTAAGAGTGGGACTCCAGTCCAGACCTACTCGTACTCCGGTCCAGGATTTTGTGTGCTACAGCCGATTAGCTGATGTGCCCTGGAAACAGTCTAGCACCTCACTGATCAACTGTCTGAGGGATGTCCTGGCTGTGTGCTATCCTTATTAACTGAGTCATATCTAGGGTGGGTACAGACTGTATTGGACTGAGCAGAGTTTGCATAATATGTGAGGTACATTTTGCACAGCACTGTGATGTCCTGGTATGTCAATGGCAGATCAGTAGAGATTAAAGTGAGGAACCACTGACAGACATTCGTCTACTGACTCCATACACTGCAGGGAACCCATCCTACTGCACAATGTGTTGTAATCTGCACATTCTACGTTTGTGTGGCCAGTGGCTCCTCCTTCCCCTTATATGTGGCCCTTTGTCCTGCTCTGCTCCAGCCACAGGCTTTGTCCACAGTTGCTGCTCTTATGTAGTTGTAGTTATGGTGTGACTGGGGTAGAAGTCATAACATCACACACAGGTTTATGGAGTGCACACCTTTGACTGTACCTGTTTAGCAGGTTGGCCAGCATTGTCCCCCATACATCTGCTGTGGTCCTCAGATGGTTTGTGTTGCACTGTTCTTTAAGGCTATATAATGGCCATACCTCTCAAACTCTTACAGCCAGACATCTTGACAGGGCCATATATCACATATATCACAGTCGGACACAGGCCCAGACATGGGAACAGCATCTTAATATTGCTCTTCCAAACGTAGACAGTTGGTAGACTGGTTTTGTATTAACTTGCATTTTCTTTTGCGTATGAAGTCTGCATCTCACATGTCTGTCTTTGATATTTTCACATCAACCTGCATTGATTTGAAAATAGTTTGCCAGACAAATGCAATGTTATGACAAACAGAACAGATATATGAGGCACACATGTGGACATTCTGAGAAACCCTGACATTCGTGGGGTATGGATGGTGCCCACTGACTTGTTGTGAGTACTGACACAGTTACTTGGCAGCCTTTGTATCCTGGCACTAGACTGACTTATAACAACCTGCTGTTCTAGTAGGCACCATCTAGGTTACTCAGAGCTGTGTACTGTCCATATATGTGTCCCACTGCCCCTCCATTGTCCAGCTTCCCTGCAGTAACAAATATTGACTTTTAGACAGACAGTAGAACTCTGACATGCAAAATAGCTGGCACAGCCAGTCTCAAACCATGGACCCTATCACTCACAGCAATGTACTTAGCCCAGTGAACCACAACAGCCACTAGTTACTGCTGTCCACTTCCTGACACTATTAACCACACACATATATAGCATATTGACCTCTGCATAGTCTGGAAAAGGCACATGCTAGCAAGCTGATTGGGACAGCCCTGGGAATGTGTTGTCTGCTGCTATTACCTTACAAACATAGCTGTTACTGCAATTCTAAGGGAACACAGGTGTGAGGGGTGGGTAGGGGACCATACCTCTCAACTGTACAGATTTTCGCAGAATGTCCAGATGTTTGCCTGACATTTTGGGTCCATTTCTCATAGCATTGTGTTTGTCTGGGAAATTACTGGCAAATCATTAAAGACTGAAGTTAGAAAGTAATGAAGGACATTTGAGTTTCAGACTTCTTACCCTTCAGACAATTCAAGCTACTGCAAAATCTGTTAATCTATCAACTTTCTACATTTGTAAGAGCAATAATTAATGATTTTCCATGTTTTTGGACCTTTGGCCCACAGTTCTTTATGGCTTTGTACTAATTTCTTGCTGTAAGAGGCTGAGAGGTATGTATGGGACTCCAACATTGACATCCATGCATCTGTCCTATGACCCCACTGTTTGTAAGTCCCTCACATAGTGCAGTGGGTTTTGGTGGCTTGGGGCCTACTGCATATTCTGGGGCAGCCAGTATTTGGCAGAGAATTCCTGTTGTCCCACATAGCTGTCCATTGTCTGCTGCTATCCTGGCAGCCCACTCCATTCCCTTGCATACATGCAGCAATACCATACATATGCTACCACAGTCTACTACAACATTAATTTGTTGTTAAGAAGAATAACTTACCTTGCACCTGCAGCAGTTGAGAGGACAGTGCTTCAAGGCTGACTCTGTCAGATGCAAGTAGTACACAGCCTAAACAGGGTAAGGTATAGGTAGTGTGATGTAGCAGGCATCCTGTTTATTGTGTGTATGTGAGTTGGAGTAAGGTGTCAGTCCCTGGATCCATAGGTTGTCAATGTATGTGCTATGCCTCGCCACTTTGCCAAGGCCAGGGTGTACTGGGCATGCCTACATCTGCCTACAGGGACAGGCTCAGGTGTTCCTCCTCCGAGTCCCCCTGTGCTTGTGCGGACCTTGGCAATGGGGGGGG
The DNA here is from genome assembly GCF_019279795.1 of Protopterus annectens. Taxonomy (NCBI): domain Eukaryota; kingdom Metazoa; phylum Chordata; order Ceratodontiformes; family Protopteridae; genus Protopterus; species Protopterus annectens. Next base: position 698,821,273 of record NC_056735.1, read on the forward strand.
GCTGTGTTTCCCTTCCCTGTGATGTTCCTGCTGCAGCTGTTTCCAGAGGATCATATTGTGTTGCATGGCAGGTACTATGAACATGTGTACACATGTGGCTGGAGAGTACTGCAGGGCTTCCCCAGATATGTCAAGGCAGCGGAACTGTGACTTGAGCATCCCAAAACATGCTCTATGATGTTCCTAGCTTGTGCGTGTGCCTCATTATGATATTCCTCAGTTGGTGTGTGTGTGTGTGTGTGTGTGTGTGTGTGTGTGTGTGTGTGTGTGTGTGTGTGTGTGTGTGTGTGTGTGTGTGTGTGTGTGTGTGTGTGTGTGTGTGTGCATATCTGGTGTCATCATCCATGGTTCAAGTGCATAGCCATCATCCCCCACTAGATGGCCATATGGGATGTCCCCCCTGGCAAATGCCTGGTACAGCTGTAATATGTATCAGATGTGGGAGTCATGATAACTGCCAGGGCTGCCAGCACACATTGATGATAATGCCCTGGGCATTACATAAGACCTAGAAGTTGATAGAGTGAACCCCAGCAGTTGACATAGACTCTACCCTCCTCATTGGGTAGTGCTTTGATGTGCACATGAGTGCAGTCTATGGCACCCAGTACCTCTGGGTTATGTGCTACAGAGTGGAAGAGATGCATATTGCTGGTACTCTCCTCAGGGTGCTGGGGAAATGAATGTGCTCACTGACATGTGTTAGCATGACATCCAGGAACTGGTGGAGTACCTTGGATATGGATGCCTGTGAGATCCCCATGATGTACACAGTAGGTCTTTGGAAAGTACATATAGCTAGTATTCTTAAGGCTACACATACCTTTGTTTCCACATGGATGGGTTCCCGTCTGTTGGCTCTGGGTCTGAGATGAGGGCAGCAGAGCTCAGTGAGCTCTGTAGTATGTCCCTCTCCACCCTGCAGTTCTCTACTATCTCCAGTTCATGTAGCCCCTGGAAGGTAACCCTGGGCCTGAACACTCTTCTACTCCTCAGTCTGGGCCTATTGTTAGCATTATCATCATCACTGACCTCAGCCTGTAGTGCATACAGATGTAGCAGAGCAGCAGCAGCCCCTATCATTTTATCAATTAAAATTCCCAAGTCTGTACTCCAATGGTGCAGAGTATGTGGAAAAATCAGATCGAAGGGTTGCATACTTTATACTGGTATGTTGCAGATGCAGCCTGTGTGATGGGCTGACTATGATACAATCCACCTGCCAGCTATATTATTGATGGGTATGAATGGGCCAGTGTCAGTGGAATAGGGCTTATCAGTCATTTATACTTGACTGGCTTTTCCAGGCTATTTCCTTTTATTTTTGTTTTTTTTCCCCAATTTTGTCCACTGCCAAGCCCTGTGATGCTCCACACAAACCTGCAGAGCTAGTGTAAACATTCCTCAGCAGTTTGGACTCTCCCCTGTACACAGGCATACTTAATTTTTCTTTAACCAGCTGAAACACACTCCGCAGGACTAAGTATAGCTTAGCAGCCTCAGAGACACACACCCCTGCTTAGCTCTGCTTAGCTGAGTGAAAACAGGCACCGCAAAACTCCAATGCACTTTAACATGCTGTGACACCCCCCCCTTTTGATGTTACCTATCTGTTCTGCCAACACCAGCACAGTTCTAGCCCTATCACAGTTAGTACCTACGGACATGGTGGTCCTTTTTGCGATTCAGTAACCCTGGCTCATTTACATACACCTAATTGCATATACCTTGGATACAGCATTACACCAGGGTCTATGGCATATATCCTTAGCTACCACTATAACCTGCCATTGTATAACTCTGCATGCTGGCCACTATAATGCAATAACTTTGCATTCCTTTATATTTCATATTTTGCACATTTTATTTTTTTTTAAATAGCATGTTTGAGCGCCACTGCGTGCTGCTTAAATGTGGCATATGTATAAAAAAGATTAATTTTTCATATATTGCATTACTTTTTACTGTCAATAGCCATAGATTTATCCATTTGCATGGCTACTGTCACATATAAAGCCTCTTATTTGGGCTGTTACAGCCCCTGTTTAAATTTTATAGTTCGGTATATGGTTTGTAATGGCATATATTTTTCTGCAGATACGGCACCTACACAGATGCTTTACTGCTTCCTGAATCAGAAATTCACCTCATTTTCATCGTTTTCACCAGCAGATGAGGTGATTTGCATTCCGCGGACACCTCCATGTTTGCATTATGTCTGCACACTCATGCATGACCCCATCCCTATTTTCTAGATCTCTCAGTGGCCATATTCCATGTTTGGGCCACAACAGTATTCCTACATGGAGAATCACTGTGTGTAGAGTTTAATGAATTATCCCTTTAAATTGTACAATATATATATAGAGCTAGGACGTTTGATCGAAAGATCAAAAGCTCCAATCCATTACCACCGAACACACTTTAACAAAAGCGCTTTCATCGAAAAAGCGCTTTTGTTGATGTATGTTAAAAAAAATGCAAAAATCTACTTGCATGCAGGGGATAGAGCCCCCCTGCATCCCTGATTTGGAGGGCTGCACCCCCCACTTTAATATGCTCACTCTGAGGTCGCACTACAGTGGGGAAAAGGGAATTTTTCCTTACCACACAGTAGTATGACCAGAACAACAAGCATACTTACGCAAAAGTGCTGCTTCAGTGAAAAGCACTTTTGCGCAAGTATGCTCACCAAATTGGGATTCGGTGAAAGATGCAGTCGAGCATCTGTATGGATCTTATATATATATATATATATATATATATATATATATATATATATATATATATATATATATATATATATATTTTTTTTTTCTCTAGTATTCACATGAAAATTTGGTTTGAGTCTCTTATTCCATTCAGTATTACACATTTTTTCAATAAAATTAATGTTCATAGACTGGAATTTTGGGAGATCAAGGGGTTTGCTTGTTGGTACCATTGTATTAAAAATTTAAAACCCAAATTATTTTTGAATTTAATTTAAACTCTAAGGATTGGTTATTTTTACATAATCTGAAAACTCATGCAAATGAACTATGCTTTTTCTCATCCATTTCACATTACAAAGAAGAATCTACACATTTTTATTTAGTATACAAAATTATATATAATACAAATTGATAATTACATTTCATAACTTTATGAAATATATATTGAATATATAGCAAATTTAAATCTAAAATTCTGGAATCATATTACCTTAGGTCACCCATCACAATTTACTTCTCATAATAAATCCCAATTGTTGTCATCTATTAGACACATCTTGGACTCAGTTCTGGAAATTTTTGCACACAGCTTTTTTAACTCCAAATAGAATTGTCAAAATAAATGGAGACAGTACAGCTGATTGGATCGATTTATTTTATGAATGTTGTTCCTTCACTTTATTTTGTACTAAGATAGAAAAAGTTTTACAAGCTTTATTTTCTGATAAATTTTCTTTATCAAAATTATGCTATTTAATGTAAATGATAAAAATGATTTGATGAATGTTACCTATAATCATCTTTGGTCCATCCTGGTGATAGCAAGGAAAAGCATTACGAAGAAATGGAAATATCTTGTCCATCATTTGAAGACTTTCTTTTGTTCTTAAAGGAAACAGCAGTCAGAAAGGCTAAAGTAAAATAACTAAGAATTCACCCCTAAGTTAATCATGAACAATCCTTGGGTTAAAGTGGTTTATCTTATTGATTTGTATTCGAAGAATCCTTTTACTAATGATTGAAATTGATAATGAAAAATAAGAACATTTTGGAGCTTTACTTGCAGCTATTTGTTTTCAGGCCTTTGTAAATAGTGTACATAATTCATTTTGTTTGCTTTTCGTATGAATTTATTATATTATTTATACTTCAGTTTTACTCTAATTGCCTATATGTTACTTATTTATTGGAAAATAAAAAAATATTCTGGAAAAGGGTTTAGCTTTGTCTAGTATAAATAGACTTTAGCTTCATTTTCATTTTCCGCACATCTATATCTTTGGCACTCTTAGAGTTTTCTTCAGTATCTTTCAACACAAATTGAAACATCAGTTTTTGGATTTTTGTTAAATAACTTGTAACATTGTATGACAAGAATGAAAATGAATAAATTAATAAAAAGTTAGGGCTGCAAATGATGCTAATTGCATTTATACATCCAAATAAAGATAAGAGGAATTATCTTCCACATCTTTGCACTCACAGAGTACTCCATAAGGGTTACATAAACTGCAACATTTACACTGGTGACATACATAATGACATTCCTAAATATTTACAAAACGGGTTACATCAGTTAAGCAGTAAATGCAGATTACTAACCAAGAGGATTTTTTGCCAAGAGTTTATGTCTAACATCTCCATTGTATGCTTGTTTGCTTTAAGTCCTAACACCACATAAAACATTTCTAACATGTTGTATATGATTACGGTGCTATGGGCTTATAACCTTTGTTTCCCTTCCATGGAACTCCCATCCTTTCAGGGATGGAGCTTGCCTGATCCATTGTAATAATGGTTCCATAGCTAACAGGAATAACATTTGTGACAAAGGGTACTCCTTTCTTGTACCTTTAAATAAAGAAATGGGTGAAGAAATAGATATGGCTGAAAGTACTCTACAATATGGTATGCAATAAACAGTCCTAATAGCTTTAGTCAAGGGTAGTGGGATGCTGAAGAACTCAAGATTACACTACACATTGTTCCACCTAGAAGAATTGAACACTTTATCAGAGCCAAAAGTTATAGCAATTGCTGGGTACATGTTTGATGTGTTTGTGTGTAGATTATTATACCATGCAAGTGACCTGTACTTGATTGCATCATGCCAAAACCACTCTGAAAACTATGTATGAGTAAGAAATGATGAGGCTGCAGTCTGTGTGCAATGACTTTTGCAAATAACTTTGACTATAAATTTACAAAAGATGGTGGTTCATAGTTTGCATGCAGAGATTGGTCTCGTCTTGATTTGGAAGTATTGTTATCTGAGATCTTTTTAAAGACTGTGCTGAGATACCTGTATTAAACATGACCTGAAGCAAATGTATAAATGCAGTTAATTCAAGTCTTGTTCAGTTGTTCTGCTTTCACTGAGTTTTATATGTATAAACTCCCCTGTTCTTGGATGTATCTCCTTCAAAGAAGTGATGGATTTGTTTTGGAGACAGCTGTTGAAGTGCTATATCAGAGAGTCTTGCTTCTGTTAAACAACTGGTGTGTTTCAAGAGTTTATAGGTTCATAGGTTAGTACTAGGCTAAATGCCTTTGCAAGGCATTTTAAGTCTAGTCAGTTATCCCCTGTGAGATTCAAACCGTGTACCTTGTGTTTGTAAGGCAAACACCTTAACCATTAGGCTACCCTCCCAACCCTAGACAAGAGTGTCTATATCATCCCCTCTAATACCTTAAATTATCTCTGGTAAGGATGGAAAGCATTTCCCTTTAGACCTCCTTCCCTGGGATATGTTCCAGAGTACATATGCAAGTGTGCATTACATCTCTACTGATTGGGCTTTATGGTGATATGTTTTCCTTTATCTGGGTAATAGGTGCAAATTTACATGGCCCTTTAGTTACCTAGGAGTGTCCATGCTTGCCAGAAGATAATATTCTGTGTTCAGGTGCATTCATTCCTTTTATGACAAACTGAATAGCTGCACATTACTTTGACATCTACAAACAATAATAGCACTGCATGACAAGTATCAAAACTCTTCTTTTTGGTGTTCCATTTTTTACAGTACTTCTAGATATGGGATTTTCAGACCAGATAATTCTTACACTAACAAAGTCTGGGCATTTACTGAGTGCTTCAGATGAAATGTCTTAGTAGAACCTGACTCTTTGAATCATTAAAAATATCTCTTCCACCTCTTTAACACCATTAAGTATTTTGACCTTAATCCAAATGCTGTCTGGGCAGTTAGTGGTCATGGTAGCAGTTTTAGAGATCTATGTGCCCTCATTCTTAAAATAAGATGGCACAAGTTCAGTGCAGCTTGAAATTCTCTTGTAGCCATTTTATTTGCACTTCACCTTTTTTTTTTTTTTTTTTTTTTAAACTTCCAATTATTGCAGCAATGTTGGTTCTCCAGTGCAGCCACACCTCTCAACTGTACAGATTTCTGCAGATTTCCAGATTTTTGCCTCATATGTTTGATGTGTTCCTCCTAAAATCTGTACTTTTCTGGCAAATAGCTGAGGACTGAAGTCATTAACTAATGACAAATATTTGAGTTTAAGACTCCACATCCTTCAGAAATTTCATGCTAATGCAAAACCCATTATTCTATCAACTTTCTAAGTTTGTAAGAACAATATTTAAAATCTGTCCCTATTTGTCCCCCCATCACTTTAGGCTTTATCCAGATTTTTCTCTAAGAGGTTGAGAGGTATGAGTGCATCATATTTTTACTTTAGATGCCTAAGAGTATCCTGATACTCCCAAACACAGGCCTGGGTCTTCTGAAGTTATGACGTGCAAAAAGAGGTAGGTGGGTGTTTCTAACAATGCTATTTTTGTTGAACATATTTGAGTGTGTTCTTCATTTTAAGTAGCTACCACTTTAATTTCTGGTGTGTCTGCCAGCACATTTGTAATTAAAGTTGTTAAGTTGCCCATTTTAAACTCCAGTGGCTGTTGTCATTCCTCCTCATCACTGACCATATGGCATTTTTGTTCTCCCAGTCCTATTTATCCATATATTTCCTGTGTAAAAGTACTGCCTTATCTGAAAGCAGACTCCAGCAGAATAACACAGAGAGAGATCCAAGAGAATACTTAGGCTTAGGTTATAGAAGCATGGCTCATTAAGTATAAAAGAGCTCATTTTGTTATAGAACAAGAGGAAAAATAGTATTTTGGTATGTTTTTAGGTATATGTTGGTATATCCAAGCATCTATCTATTTGCACTTAATTGTTTACACATCTAATCAATTTTATATATATATTTATTGGTTGCTAGTTTTTGAAACTTGATAGATTGTGTTTTTTATATAAATAGGTAGATAAACCCATAAGTGAATTATTAATTGTTTAATAAACAATAAACTAATGACAAAAGAACATATATTTTTAGTTAATTGGTTAGATACCTAAAGAATATTTATACAAAAATTTTTTTTTTTTTGTTTTATCTGAATGGATAAATAATGAGCATTATATATATATATATATATATATATCTGGCTAGGTATATATTTATGTGCATTTGATGCGTTTTGATGAACTATACTTATAGTTTTTAAAACATGGTAAATTTCTTAAAACATGGTAATTTTTATCTTATGCGTATGTGCGTAAGTCTGCGTATATGTTTATGTACCTATAGATATTTTCATGTACAGTGGCTCTTATATATAGGCATATATACCAAGTTATTATGCTGTTTAGGGTTATATTATATTTAAGATGTGCATGATCATCTTTCCTAGAGTTTAGCACCTTTATATTGTACATTTTATTATACATTGAGCTAAGCTATGTTTAAGTAGAATCAATATACATTGAGCACACTTTTTTATTTGCTGGTTAGAAAATTAAAAGCTTAGTATATAAGTACATATATGAATATCTATAAAAGAAAAAATTCCCATGTACGCTTTATAAATGTTATTTTTCAAATGTTGCTTTAATATAGGTATTTTATACATATCATATATAAGTTTGATTCATATAGAATTAGCTATTGCATACTTTAGAACACATATATACATTTCTCATCCTAATTAAAGTTTGAGAGTTGTGCTTAATACTAGGTTTTATGCTGAACTTTAATTGCACTTAATTTTTATGGATTTTACTAAGTAGATACATATAAAAAGACATTTACATTTCTGAAACTCTTAAGGTAGCTACTTTAAAGTATTTGGTTATAGTGCCTATGTCTTAAATGTTATACCTTAAGTATTAATTGACTTCGTTAATTAGTTAATGTCTTATCTTCTGATTTGCTATTTAATGTCTGTTTGTGGGTGTAATTGTTATCTGAAGAAGCGTGGTTGTAGCCACGCGAAAGCGCTCATCATCCCACTTGTCGAAAATAAAAGGTTTTATTTTTCTACATGTTCTAGTGGACTACTTGGTTATTTGGAATATATTCTTTATTTGCTACATCGTGGAGAGACCATTTTCTTGTTTCACATATCTTCTGAAGTTATGACGTGCAAAAAGAGGTAGGTGGGTGTTTCTAACAATGCTATTGTTGTTGAACGTATTTGAGTGTGTTCTTCATTTTAAATAGCTACCACTTTAATTTCTGGTGTGTCTGCCAGCACATTTGTAATTAAAGTTGTTAAGTTGCCCATTTTAAACTCCAGTGGCTGTTGTCATTCCTCCTCATCACTGACCATATGGCATTTTTGTTCTCCCAGTCCTATTTATCCATATATTTCCTGTGTAAAAGCACTGCCTTATCTGAAAGCAGACTCCAGCAGAATAACACAGAGAGAGATCCAAGAGAATACTTAGGCTTAGGTTATAGAAGCATGGCTCATTAAGTATAAAAGAGCTCATTTTGTTATAGAACAAGAGGAAAAATAGGCCATGCTGTCACTGTGTTTCAATCAATTTCCTACCCCTTTTGATCTTCATCTTGATTTGATCCTCTGATAATTAATTTTCATCCTTGGCATTTCCCACGTGAAACTTTATATACTTGAATAATTACTACTAATTAGTTTCAAAATGTTTAACAATGTACACCAGACTTCCTTTACCATCCTCAGAGGTGCATAGATAAATACTAGGCTATCAGTCTGCAGGCCATTATAAGCATAGTCAGCATCAAAACTTGAACCTTACATCTGTGAGGTAAAGACTTTAACCATTATGCTAATCCCTCCACCCTAATTGCTTAGTATCTTTCTCATTTCTTGTGACTAATAAAATTTGAAATGCTCTCCATCTGTATACACAAGAAAGAACACATCAGTCACTACAATTAAAAATATAATGTGTGTATTGCCTAGACAATTTGATTTTAGTAAAACTAACAATTCCCACATGAATTAACAAGAGAATTATGAAGGAATTGTATGATGTTTTAAAGACAAAAATATCTTCATATAGGTGGTCATTATGAATAAACAAGGAATAATCAATGTATTCGGTCATATGTGTAACCTGTAAAGTATAGTCATCATAATGTTTTCTAACAAAGTGTCCAGATAGGGGTCTACACCACAGAGATGACAGCAATTGGAGCTGTGTCATATTTTGTGGGAGTGTCTAAAAGAGACAATGTTATGTGCATATAATGTGATTCGCAGTCATTAATTTTAGACAATGAACCGCTGGATGGTAGAATGATTTAACTTTATGAATTATGCACCATGTCATCTGATATGAAACATGATATTCACATCCATTCATAGGACTGTGCATCACATTTGTCAATATAGTACACAGTCTCTGTCTCTATGCATCAATAGCTTCCTCTGAACACTGGTTTCTATGGAAAAGTAAATGGCACTTAATTTTATGGATTTTACTAAGTAGATACATATAAAAAGACATTTACATTTCTGAAACTCTTAAGGTAGCTACTTTAAAGTATTTGGTTATAGTGCCTATGTCTTAAATGTTATACCTTAAGTATTAATTGACTTCGTTAATTAGTTAATGTCTTATCTTCTGATTTGCTATTTAATGTCTGTTTGTGGGTGTAATTGTTATCTGAAGAAGCGTGGTTGTAGCCACGCGAAAGCGCTCATCATCCCACTTGTCGAAAATAAAAGGTTTTATTTTTCTACATGTTCTAGTGGACTACTTGGTTATTTGGAATATATTCTTTATTTGCTACATCGTGGAGAGACCATTTTCTTGTTTCACATATCTTCTGAAGTTATGACGTGCAAAAAGAGGTAGGTGGGTGTTTCTAACAATGCTATTGTTGTTGAACGTATTTGAGTGTGTTCTTCATTTTAAGCAGCTACAACTTTAATTTCTGGTGTGTCTGCCAGCACATTTGTAATTAAAGTTGTTAAGTTGCCCATTTTAAACTCCAGTGGCTATTGTCATTCCTCCTCATCACTGACCATATGGCATTTTTGTTCTCCCAGTCCTATTTATCCATATATTTCCTGTGTAAAAACTCTGCCTTATCTGAAAGCAGACTCCAGCAGAATAACAGAGAGAGAGAGAGATCCAAGACAATACTTAGGCTTAGGTTATAGAAGCATGGCTCATTAAGTATAAAAGAGCTCATTTTGTTATAGGACAAGAGGAAAAATAGGCCATGCTGTCACTGTGTTTCAATCAATTTCCTACCCCTTTTGATCTTCATCTTGAATTGATCCTCTGATAATTAATTTTCATCCTTGGCATTTCCCACATGAAACTTTATATACTTGAATAATTACTACTAATTAGTTTCAAAATGTTTAACAATGTACACCAGACTTCCTTTACCATCCTCAGAGGTGCATAGATAAATACTAGGCTATCAGTCTGCAGGCCATTATAAGCATAGTCAGCATCAAAACTTGAACCTTATATCTGTGAGGTAAAGACTTTAACCATTATGCTAATCCCTCCACCCTAATTGCTTAGTATATTTCTCATTTCTTGTGACTAATAAAATTTGAAATGCTTTCCATCTGTATACACAAGAAAGAACACATCAGTCACTACAATTAAAAATATAATGTGTGTATTGCCTGGACAATTTGATTTTAGTAAAACTAACAATTCCCACATGAATTAACAAGAGAATTATGAAGGAATTGTATGAGGTTTTAAAGACAAATATATCTTCATATAGGTGGTCATTATGAATGAACAAGGAATAATCAATGTATTTGGTCATATGTACAACCTGTAAAGTATAGTCATCATAATGTTTTCTAACAAAGTGTCCAGATAGGGGTCTACACCACAGAGATGACAGCAATTGGAGCTGTGTCATATTTTGTGGGAGTGTCTAAGAGAGACAATGTTATGTGCATATAATGTGATTCACAGTCATTAATTTTAGACAATGAACCGCTGGATGGTAGAATGATTTAACTTTATGAATTATGCACCATGTCATCTGATATGAAACATGATATTCACATCCATTCATAGGACTGTGCTTCACATTTGTCAATACAGTACACAGTCTCTGTCTCTATGCATTAATAGCTTCCTCTGAACACTGGTTTCTATGGAAAAGTAAATGGCATTTATATGCCAAACTTTTCTTCAGCTCACCTCCTCTGCTACTTCCAGACCCAGTTCAAAGTCTTCCTTAATAACAAAGGCCGATGCCTCATTTCAGGTCACTTCACTTACTCTCACCAATAAATATAATCAACATCCAACATACAATTCAACATCTTGAACTAGATCACTGAGAGCCATATACTTTTTTAAATATGCACATGCACTTTTTTATTCTCCTGTCCTTGAATATCTATCCTTCTAATCACAATTTTGTAACTAACAGACAATGACATCAATAATATCTATTACCCTGTATGTAATATGATTGAATCAGACAACTGTTGTCTAAATAATGTGCCATCATAATTTTATTTGGACATTTGTAGTTCTTTTTGATCATTTAAAATTCTTGTGGTTTATATGAAACAGTTTTACTGCCTGTCTGATTTTATGCTGAGATAGGTTTGAAAAAATGGTCAATTTTGATCTATGTTCTACCTTCAGTAAGCAAACAAAAACAAATAACTAAAGATTTGCTGTCTTGATGGAACTTGTTTTTAATGACAACCAAATAATATTGTTCTTCTTTAGTAGGATTATGTGTCTTAAGTGCTTCGTTCAAACCTAGGTAACAAAAAAAAGTTGCAGCTTCCACCTTTTTACCTTTTTTAGATTAATCTAATATATTGCTGTAAAATACTGAATGCCTGAAAATATTGTTTCAGATTTTCTGCTGATTAACTTGTAATACCAAAAATGCCAGTTCTTTGAATAAAAACACAAATAAAATGATGAATGATTTAGCAGCTTTATCTGAGGGGACATTCCAAAAAAGTATGAGTCCAGGTTTTTTAATGCTTTTCAGAAGGATAGCAGCTGTTTCATCTACATTTTGTATATTTGCCATCTTTTGTTTTGTTGTGGATTTGTTTTATAATATTCATTGTTGTCTAATTACCTTTACAAAGTGTTCTCATGTTGGCTTTGATGGCATGCAGTGGTTTACAATGACATGTAGTGAAGCCAAAAATGCTCAGTGTCAGTTAATACATTTCCATTTTTTCATTTTGTGTGCTCATTTTTTAGTGGTACACTTACTTCCAAACAAATGCAAATATTTCACATAACTGTTGTAGTGTTTTAATCCAGATCCTCCTAAGTCTGAAGACGGAGTTGACAATGAAAGCTGGAAGACAAGATTTCAAACTGGATAAAATCTTACTGAAGTAAAAGTTGCAGTGAATGATATGATCCAGCTTACCACTATAGCTTATCAGAGTGTAGTGTCTGGTATAGACTGATGGATTAGTTCATAGGTTCATAGGCTGGTACTATTCTATCAGCCCTAGGGCCTATACAAGCCTAGCCATAACAATTCCCTGGCTATTTCTTCCCACAGTACTTACTTCCCTGTAGACATTTTCCCACTTGATGTAAATATATAGACATCCAATATGCAGCATGCGTGTAGCTATTTGCTTCACTGACATGACAATTGACCAACCTCATGCACTTTAGTAGCATTATAGTGTATTAAAGACACAATCCACTATTTATTGCAGTCCCTGTAGCTGACTCAGGCTAGACTAGCTATGCCTTTATATATGCTTCTGAAAACATAAACATAGACTGAGATACTGAGCCTGGAGTTTATGCTCCCTCTGCTTAAGATGTAATTACATTTGTAATAGCATCTATTCTGAGCTGGTAAGTGGTAGTCTTCTGCTAGGGAGTGATAATGACTCCTAAAACACTCAACAGCTTTTGCGCTCTATTGGTTTTATCACCAGTATCCAAAATAGTTAAATCCATATCTAATCTGCAATGTCATCTTGGATTCAGAAAGGTTATAGCTTTAATACAGTCCTACTCACTATTGTCATTATAAAGCTATAAGTAAACTGACTGAGACCAGCTTTCTTGATCTCTGGAAAGTTGTTGATGACCTACAGCATAAGGCTTGAAACTATCAACAAAGTAAGTCTGGTAATTATACTGGATTCATGGGCTATCTTACTAGCAGGAATGTTTCATTGTTATCTTCTTTTTTTGGTCAAATCCCAGAATGCCATAATGGGGCATCCATTATTTTCAATATTCACTTAGTCTTTATTCTGGGATTGGCTGACTTGCTAGAGGTCATCATTTTGGTTGACTTAGTGCTGTTGAGAAATAAGTATTGTCCACTATCACCAAGTGAAATAGTAGGTGTGGACTGAATTCAGATTTCTTACTAGTTTATTCTTTTTTAGCCTAATAGATAAGTTACTAATGTCAAATAAAGAAAGAAAAAACATTTTTTTGGAAGAGGACTTGGTGCAGGTTGTCTCCTCTAACTGACAGAATGCCTACCATTGCTAAAACAGTAATGTATCTTATGACTCAGCTGTTCCCTTTACTATCTTTTTTCTCAGCACATGACTTAAACTTGTCAATGCATAAGTATGCCGTTCATTATCTGAAGCTGGAAATGCCTGCCAAAGTATTGTAGTTTGATAATAGCTACATGACTTCCCTTCTTGTACCAGCAATACTCATGGAAAACAAATGTTAAAAAATAAAATATTCAAGTTTCTGCTTATGTTTCCTGAAACAACACATTGCAGTCCTATTATCAATAAGGAGAGATGACAATCTACAAAATCTGAGCCCCATTTAAAAGTAATCATTCTGTTTTATAAACTTTGTTAACATCCAGTAACAGAACATTGTTATCCATTCCCATATGTAATCTATTTTTCACAGAGATCATAACACTTTCTGGAAAGCTCAACTCATAAACTTGTAGCTCAGAAAAACAGCCTTTCTGTTGGTGAAAACAAACTACAAAATACATTTTTAGACATACCATGATAGACCTTGCTGTACCTGTCAATTTCTATTTAGATTTCCATTATTACTTTTCTTCACAGACAAAATTACATTGTTCCACTTAGACTTTTTTATAAGTTCATTCCTGTAGTAAGGGGTCACTAATAGAATGATTTTCTAATATTTTTCTGTTTCTGACTTGAAATACTTAGAGGGTTTAATCCATTGAAGGGCATTGAATAGTGAATTTTGAAAACTGCTCTTCTCCTTAAAACTTCATTTTGCAGGGGTGGCAAGTCCATCACACCCCCCCCAACTCTGTGATCACCATACCCTGTAGAAAATGGAATATCTTGAGAAATGGCATTTTGGACTTTGTATATGTAAGCCTGACCTTTCAGCCATTCAGTGTCTGCATTTCAGGGCTCAATCTTACAGGCCACAACATTTCAAATGGTTACCGTGCAGGATATTAACTGTTTCTGTAAGAACTGAGTAAGGCATATTGTCACAATCATTTTTTTTCTTTTGAGTCATTAAATGTTTCAAACTTGAACTGAACACAGGTTTTGTATTTAAGCCATCTCTCTCTCTCTCTCTCTCTCTCTCTGTATCCCCCACTCTTTCTCTCTCTCTGTGTGTGTGTGTGTGTGTGTGTGTGTGTGTGTGTGTGTGTGTGTGTGTGTGTGTGTGTGTGTGTGTTTTTGTACTAAGTTCATCCCCACATATGTAAATCTTTCAATGATCTTTTTGACTGTTTGGGGAGAAATATATTTATATAGGCACTTACATTTTAACTAATGTTTTATAAAAGAAAAGAAATATAGATGACATTTTTTATAATTAATAACACTGAATTCAAAACTGTTTTGAATTCCATTTACTTGTAAATAACGGTGTCATTGACTATTAAGATGCCCCCGTGTATACCATAAAAGGAAATATTGAAACCACAGTTTATATATGTCCACTATAACTAATAATTTTGTCTTAGTGGTAGCATCTATGCTAAGTATTTAGTCATATGATGAACTTTTAGCAAAGTTCTCAGGGCACATACCATTTGTTCTGAGGAAGCTAAATTTAAGATAATAAGACCTACCATTATGGAAAAACTTAACAAAATCCTTACAAGTCCCTTTTGAGGGTCACTAATTGTAGTGATCAAAATAGTCAAAGGAATTCATCCAGATGTTTCATGCAAGGATTAATAATTTTAAATATGTTTGCTTTGTTATGTTATGCTCCTGTTTAAGGATTTTCAAGAATACTTAAACAATGTCTAGTCCTTTGTGATGACATACTGAGTGATGTTTTACATCCTTGTCTTAACATTTCTCAGAACTTCCTGACCCTGTTTGACTGATCAGTGTACTTAGCATATTTCCTGATCAGAACATTCATCTGTATAATTCTGTCCTTTGAAGAGGATGCTCTGTCTGAACTTATATGGATGCAAACATTTAACATGTAATTAATGGATATATATTCATAGGAATATCAGAGATATTGTACTTTTGCTAAATTATATAGCATGAGATGCCCCTATAATAATTATTATGTAGGTTTAACTATTTGTAAAGTTATAGTATATATTCAAGAGTTCAGCAGAGACAGAAAATATACCACAACTACAATCCCTGTCATACTAAATTTAACTCATTAGCATTATGTGGAGTGGAATGTCTCACCTCTAGCAGCCTACACATATCTTGCATTCCAGAGCATTTACTGAAAAATAAACTTTAAAAGCATAAGATAAGCAAATGTAGATATTTTGTGAACAAGAAAAGTTATTGAAAGCATACAAATAGCAATGATAACATTATGAGTGCATGTTTATTGAGATATTTGCAGATATATGAAAACATATGCGTAATTATATAATTAGCAATATAAGTAATACTGAATATCTCCAAAAATGTACAACTTAACAGTACAAATATCAAAGACAGTTTTCTTCAAGAACATCTGCAGTTTCACCTGATGTCTTACAATACTTTGTAAGTTACTTGTTTTTTTGAGATATTAAATAAATATGAAAATATCGTTCATTTTCATAATCACTAACAGCAGCTAGCAATATCTCAGGTATAATATGATATTTATTATTTATTATTTCTTTACATATGATATAAATTGATGTTAGCAATGAATTGTCTTATCTTCCACCATGGCATTTCACACCATATCCCTCAATAATATGTAGGGCTTTCAGCTTTGAAAATATGAGTGCAAATATGAAAATATGAATATGTGACACATTAATTGATTGATTTCTCTACTGCAGGACATCCTATATTAACAATCTTTGTGTCATTTTGTTAATAACTCTTTGCAGTGCCTATAATTTGCTGATAAGTCTCTTGGTTAAAGAGGCAAGGACAAGAAAGGTTTGGAAGCCATAAAAAGATATGGATGTGAATAGTGTATAAGCAAAGATGGTACAGGCTTGAGAGAGTTAAGAAAAACACATTAGAAAGACTATAAGCTTCCTAGATGTTTTTATCCTGTCTAGGTGGTCTAATCCTTAATTATGTATGTACCGGTTTATCACAGCTTTTGCAAGAGAAAAAAGCTTGTCTGATCTTTGTTTATGAAACTTTATTGTCATATGGTCTAAATAATGAATTAAATATGAATGTTGTTTTATGTACGTATTAATTTTTTACTCTATGTATTTATTTAATGTTGTTAAGCAAATAATAATGTTTTAGCCATTCACTGAAAAGGTTCATTCTTGTAATCAAAAAGATTATAAACAGATATACTTGCTTTGCTTTTGTATGATTAATGAAATAAAACTTAGTTTATTTTACTTCAATTTGTTTTGAATCAGTCAGTTGATGTCTATCAGGTTGCTTTCTCAAACAATTTTTGATCATCATTGAATTCTAATAGTGTTTCTAACAAACTTACTAATTTTCTAGCCCTATCCCATGACACAGATAGAAGGATAAAATCCACAAACTATCGACCCCAAGAAACCAGCCTCTGCCATGAGAAAGCTCCACACTTTAATACACTATAAAAAATGGTTTACCTTTATAATGTCGATCACGTTTGACTGAACGACCACATCACCAAACCATTTCCGCTAAACCGAAACTGCAAAAACTTTAAAAATTCGAAAAAACCCTCTAATTTTGACATTTCCGACCATGCCACACCTACAAACAAGTGCTAACATTGGTCAAAAAGGGGGTGAGATTTTGCAGTTCAGAAATTTGGTATTTAAGGTTTTGTGAAGTCACAGATCTGTGTTCGCAGAAGCGGGTTCGACGTTCCGGCATTATAAAGGTAAACCATAAAAAATACTGCGTACAAAAATAAAAAACTTTAATGTAAAATTGAATTGAGCTCTTTCATCTGTCAAACCACAGACTTCATCAGAATCACTGAACAATCTAAAAACACTCATATGAATATCCCACCATAAAAGTCACATGACCATATTCAGCGAATCATAAAACTCCATGTATTACAAAAGAAATATATATCAAATGGTACAATAAAAACAGAAGCCACAGAAATTCACACAATGTATTATTTTAGCCTCAAAATACTCCCAATAGATATATGGTCATTAAGACTGGGCGGAACCATGGCATTTAACCTGAGTTACCACCGCAACTCACATACTTCTATCAAATCTTGTCATGGCCCCCCCTAGGATTTCTCACTATATGGTCTAATCCAAAAAAAATTATGGTCAGGGTATGTAATAATATGTTTAGCCAAGAAACATTTTGTATTTTTCTTGCTGATGTCCAGGTAATGTTTGTAAATCCTTTGTCTCAATTTTCTTTTACTTTTACCCACATAAACTCATTACATTTTTGGCACAAAGCCAGATAAACCACCACCTGAGTGTTGCAATTGCAGTGGAACTTAGCTTTGACTTTGACTCCATTGACAACAGCTTGGTCACTATCCCAAATATACTTGCATTGACCATAAAAAAAAAACACATTTAGCAGTTCTAAATTTTTTGTTACCTATGGAACCCCCCCAGGTTACTGTCATGCTCCAAAATGTTTTTAATAGTGCTACCCTTCTGATAAACAGTTGTTGGTTTTTCACTTACTTGCTCAATAATGCCATTTACCAGGGGGAAAAAAAAACAAACCAATTCTTGTACAACACCTCTCTGATATATTGGTCTTCCAGTGTTTCATAATAAAACACGAATTGAAATTGCTTCTCAGCATGGAGAACCCACCAAACATTTCACCCACTGAGTTGTAATAGGTTTTTAATAAGGGCAGAATGTCACCTTTCTTCCTTTTCCTTG
The DNA here is from genome assembly GCF_019279795.1 of Protopterus annectens. Classification (NCBI taxonomy): domain Eukaryota; kingdom Metazoa; phylum Chordata; order Ceratodontiformes; family Protopteridae; genus Protopterus; species Protopterus annectens. The sequence goes on from NC_056735.1 coordinate 698,839,524, forward strand.
CAACTTCAGATCTAACAGTAGAAATTAACTGAGCAGGATAACCTTAGGCAGAAAACATGTCAGCCAGATATCAACTTCCCCATGCACATTGATCTTCCTAGGAAATCATTCTGGCCAAATGCATGTGTTGCCCTTTCACTATACCCTATTTTTGATGTTCAGGGTGATTACTCTTGCAATGCAACAAACTGTTGCAGTATGTAGGGTTTCTATATATGGTACTAACAAGGCACTGTTCCAAAGAATTTTTCAAATATTAACATCCAAGTAGTTAATAGCATAATGGTCAAAGGGATAGGTAAACTTTAAAAATGAGGTGGTGGAATTTAAATAGTCAATGAAACCCTTAATCTCATGGCTACATCTGTCCCATACAATGAATATATTGTCCAACTAACTGACATATAATTTCCAGGGTTCTGTTAAAAACTTGTCAGACAAAAAAAACTTTTCCTACTGGATGAGGACAATACTGGAAAAAAATGGGGGTACAAGAGGCCCCCATAGCTGCACCTTTAGCCTTTTGGGAATATTGCCCTTCAAAAACACAAAACTGTTCTTTTTTTTTTTTTTAAATAACTTTTTACTAACATGCATAACAACATAGAAACATAGCGAGACACACACATGAAATGCAATACAATGTTGATTACGCAAGGCTTACAAATATTTCAAGTACAGGTTGCTATACCACACTACTCTACTTCTAAAACTATATACATTATATACATCTATGCTACTAAGAAAAGCGTGTGAGAATGGGGATCAGACATACATTTCAGTACTGATTTATCATTCTGAGTTGTGATAGTCTTACTGTGTTAGGTCCATAACTGTAATGGCAAGATGATTTTATTAGTTTAACCATTATATAACAGATAAGATACATCAAAATTAAACTATTGTCAGGTGGATAATATATTTTCAAATAGTATCTTCCAAAGTTTTTGGTAGTATATACGTTTCTTAACATTCATTGTAATTAATCTTTGAGAGGATATATATGTTGTAGTCATGGATTGGAAACCCTTCCATGAGAGTTTGGTGCGATCTAGACAGTTTTTGGTAATGTACAGTTTAGCAAGTGCACATACAATGACTAGAGTATGCATTTGCAATTTGGTAAGACTCAGGTCTGTAATATGGAGAATTGCTAGTTCCCAACATAGGGTTGAATTATGGTATCCCATCTTTTCTAGTCTTATCTTGAGAGAGCCCCATAAATTTTGTGAGTATTTTCAAACCCATAAAACATGTAGGAGATTTGCTTGGGGGTAAGAGCAGCATGCACATGATAGCAAAGATTTGGAGTTAAATTTATTTAGAATAATGGGGGTGTAGTATACATTATTGTTAATCATTAGCCATGTGTAAATTAGCTTTTTAAATGGAGAGAAGTTGATAGTAAGTTTGATAGCTTAAGTTACTGTTCTTTTGAGATTGTATTTCCTTTGTTATCCTAGTAATGGGTGTAAAGTAATGAGTCTTCATGTGTACTAGTGCAAACTAGCTTATAGGTATTTGAGATTGCTTTCTTCTTAATGGCTAAGTTTTCCATGTTGGATAGCCACCTTAAATCTTTCTCATTGACAGGCGGATCTTTAATTATTGTTAAGAGAATTTCCTTAATCTGTCTTAGAATGATGTCATATTTTTAATTTACCTTTAAAACTTCACGTAGTTCTTGCGGTGTTCTTTCTTTGTGTCTATAGATGTCCCATACCGTACATTCCTTAATTAATGGATATTCTGATAGAGTTAACATCTTGTTATTGATTTTAATGTTTGGATTTAAGTGGATAGGTTGATGGAGAGGTAGGACCTTCTTGAGTTTTAGAGTTCTCATTCATTCCTGAAAATGTTTGATACTGTTCGTTAAAATGCTGTTCAGTTTGAGGTTTCTAATAATTGCTGGTGTTATGTAAGGTATGGCTTTGGGGTTAACTTTATTGCAAAGTACTTGTTGATGCCAGACCTTGAACCATGTCAGAGACCAATGCTCATTGTGTTTTGAGAAGTTTATGATTAGAGTAAGTCTGATCGCATTGGTAATTTTATAATAGAGTTGACAGTCTGGTAGGTTTAGTCCCCCCTTCTCTTTGGGATGCATTAATTTTGTATAGTTAATTCAGACTGATTTAGGATACCAAATAAATTTGGCAAGTTCTTTATTTATTTTGTGAAAAAAAATGGTTTGGGATCATTGTCACTGTAGCGTTAAAGTGATATAATAATTTTGGTAAGACATTCATTCTAATGATTGCTCATTTTGAGATCATAGATAGTTTTAACAATTTACATCTATTTAAATCTTGTGTAATATTAGCCCATTAAGAACATTATTTTGTAACATGGATAAATGGCTTTGTTCGTAAGTTATTCCAAGATATTTAATGGAGTATACTGTCTTAAATGTGGAGTCTGGGAAGTATCCTTCCCTGTGGTTTAAGGGGGTTGATGGGAAATATATGTGATTTTCTTTTATTAACTTGGTAGTTTGAAACTTCTGAGCATTCATTTATTGATGATACAATTTTCTTAAGATCTGTATTTGGGAGTTCGAAGTAGATGATTAGGTCATCTGCAAATGCTGTTAGCATTATTTTGAAATTTAATATTCTGGGGATTGAATAGAAAGTTTTTCGTGAGATGTGGAAGAAGAGAGGTTCTATACAAAGGTTAAATAAAAGTGGCGAGAGAGGGCACCCTTGTCTTGTTCCGTTTTTTTTTTTTTTTTTTGGAGCTTGATAGGGTTTTATTAATATACAGGTATGTGTGGGAGTTATTATATAAGGTTTCTATCAGGTTGATGAAGTCTTTCGGGATATCAAAGTGGGATAGGAATGTGAATAGAAAGTTCCAGCTAACTCTATGAAATGCGTTGCAAGCATCTAGAACTAAGGTATATCTAGGATTTCTGTCCCTCTTGATAAGGTGAATCATAGATTCTAGGGTTAAGGTTTTGTCCCATGTATGCTTATCAGCCGTTAATCCAGATTGTTCAGGAGAGATGATTGATGGCATTATCTTCTTCAGTCTTCCTGCAAGAAGGGAAGCTAGAATTTTTATATCCACATTCATCAGGGCAATCAATCTATAATTATTGGGATTAGCTCTGTCAACACTATTTTTTGGGATCAGTATTGATTTGGTGCTGTTCATATGGATATCTCTTATCTCGTTAGTTCTAATGTAGTTAAAAACCTTTAAAAGTCTAGAGGAGAGTCTCAAATTAAATGTCTTGTAAAATTCTGACGTATATCCATCTGGACCTGGTGCCTTACCTGATTTTAGGTTCTTGATTACCTCAATTATTTCTTGTTGTTTGAGTGGGGCTGATAGAAGATTTACTTGGTTACTGTTAATTTTAGGGAAGTCAAGGTTTTCTAAAATATTTCAGTTTCATCTGTATTGATTTGCTGGGCGTTCATACTATACATTTCTGTCTATATCTTCTTAAATATTTTAATAATTTGCCTGTCAGTTTTGAATATCTTATCCTGATATTGTAGAAGGGTTATTCTAGAGGCTTCTTGTTTGTTGTATATTATTTGCACAAGTTTTGGATGGACTTATGTCTCTTCTGAATATTACGCTATATATTTTATCTCTTGTAATGAGTAGTTTTGTTGGTGTAAGTCAAAAAGTTCTTTTTGTACTTTGCTTAATTGCTTTTCTAAATCAGAGCAATGAGCTACCTGTAGTTTCCTTTCTAAGTTTTTAAGTTCATTAATAAGTTGATTCTCCTTTTACTTCCCCACTTTTTTGAAATAGGAGGATTTCTGAATTAGGAAGCCTCTAATTGTTGCCTTACATGCCACCCATTGTATATCCAGAGGGATGTCAACATTCTTGATATTGTTGTCTAGCTCTATTAAAGTGTTCATTTTTTTTTTAACTACTTCAGCTTTAGAAAGCATGTTGTTATTTAAGGACCAATTACATTTGCTATGATTGGTTGACGACAGTTTGTCTGACCAATTGATGTTTAACACAATTTTAGAATGATCCAATAGGCATCTGTGTTCACTGTTGTATTTTAGTTTCTCTCTTGCAAATTCTTCAAACATTAAAAAGAAATCTAACCGAGGCCTAGAGTTATGACACTTAGAGTAATATGTATAGTAGTTGTCTTTCTCTGAGTCTTCTCCAAAGGAGATATGGTCAATGAGGAGGAAGTCTGAGATGTGGTCAGTTAGAGCGAGTGATGCTTGGAGGTTGTGCATGTTTGACTTATTTGAGTGATCAATGGAAGGGTCTATCACCATTCTCCAGTCTCCCCCATCATAAAATAGTGGTCTGGGAATTTGCAGAGTAGATTATGAATTTCATAGATAATGTTCTGTTGTTTCGAACATGGGCCATACACATTTAGGAATAGAATCGGCTTCAGTATGTTGGGGTTTGATGTTGTAAAGTAACACCACCTACCATTTCTATCAGACTTAGACTCAAAAATAGGGTCTTGAAATGATTTTTTAACTATGGTAGCAACACCCTTGGAATCTGAGCTATCTCCTGATGCAATGATGGTTTTTATCCACTTTCTATTTGCATCTCCTCTCCAGTCTCCTTCTATCATATGGGTTTTTTATATGAAAAAGATATTAGCCTTTGACTTATATATTAAGTGCATCAGTAATTTCTTCTTTTTCTGATCTTGCAATCCTCTCACATTCCATGAGTTTATTGCCCACATTTTGTGCATTTTGATGTATTTTTAGATATTAGCAAATATGTTATGGATAATTTGTCATATTTAACTTCCCAAGTTTTTTTCCCTCTATTGGTTTCATTTCATGATCGTAGCTTGGCTTAATAACATCTGACCCTTCCAAATCTAAACTTGTACCTAACCACTTAACGCCCCTAATTGGAAGAGTTTGGAGATGAAAGGTTACTGGGTGAATCAGTGTTGAAACTTGTTTTGTTAATATAAGAGTGTAAACTTTGAAGTTTGATAGTATTAAATATTTGGATTTTTGTACACATCTTAAACTAATATATAACCCTAATGCTATCCAAGATAGGTCATCCATTATCAAACACCACATTTCCACTCGCTTCCCTTTACTCTTTACCACCATGTGTAGTTTATTGTTATTTATTAGTGCATGTGGTTTTAGTTATATAGTGTAGCTAGTTTTGCAGCTCAGATGTATTTAAAGGTAGGAGTTCTCAAGGACACAAAGAGCATAAGCAAATTCTTAGTTAATTAAATAAGTAAAGTAATTAAGAAGGTGCATTTACATCTTGTCATCTGTAATCACGGAATATAATCTAACACTTCAAATTGGTCTAATTAACAACAAATATATATAATAACAGCGGAAAGAAGAATCCAGTTTCCTATCCTACAAACTTCACAAACCAACAACACCATCAGAGACTTCAAGCATTATTATGAGAAAAGAGCATCATTTAAGAGATGTGCTTGGCATATTGTTGCTGCCAATAAATGTACAGTTCTATCTAAGGATTTCCAACACAACTGCTAATAATCTTATCTCTTGTTTGGTTATTCATAGGCATAGTAGCTATAATCACCAATAATATTGTTTTAGTGTTATTTCAATGAAAAGCAGACAGGGCTGCATCTGTAGAAAGCAAATGCAAAGTTCTGTAATGTGCTTTTCAGACAAGCTTTAACAGCAGAAGTACAAATGGGTATACAGGAGCACTGCATCTAATACTAGCAATAGACCCATGTATCAACCAGGCTTCTCATGTATTAGATTGTTGTGATTATGTGGTATACTACATAACAAAGTGCCTGCAATCAGGTATTTACAAGATATTTATAAGGTAGTGTTCTAAAAAGCAGATAGGAAACCTCACTGCCTCCCAAGACAGTGACAGCTAGGATTATATTCATTACTAATGCCATGAACTTTAAATTTTTAAATGGCTTTACATGGTAGTATATATGGCTGAGGAGCTAGTATGAAAGTCTAGACAGCTGCCTTCATTGTACAGGTATTCCCACCGTGAATTGTTTTAGTAAGCATTAGTTGCTTATAAAGAAGAAAGGAAAAAGTCTTACTATGTCCTGTATAATCCACTTGGTCTTCCATAACTCCAGTTTTAATTAAGCAGCATTTGTTTGAATGGGATTTCAGCCATTCCTGCTCCATTACATGAAGGGTATGTGCAAAAGAGGTGGTTGCTGGTAAGGGTGTTACATGAGATGTTTCCCTCTGGCAAACACCTACTGCATATTTCATTCTTCCATAACTCAAGACAGCATAGGTATATATTTCAGGTTTCCAGGGATTAATTTTCCTGGCATATACCTTTAGGGCCAAGTAGCAGCTTTGAAATAATTTCTGAGAGGAAACAAAGACTAAGCCATGACTTCTGGGTGTTTATTGTACCTGGATAAGTTTAGGGCTCCAGAGCATTGCCAAAACTCTTTAAAAAGGATAGTTTTGCCTCCTTAGGTGAGTCTGCCATGAATTTAACATCATTTTGGTAGTAGATAAGGGTGTTGGGGTATCGGATCTGAAAGTCTATTTTTCTCCTGATTAAATTGGTGCAGTATGGTGCTAGGCTCTGTCGTTTTTTCTTTATCTCTAGCAGAAGGTCCTGTGACAACGTTAGTTTAATACCATTCCAGACTATACATTTTTGCTTTTTGGCTGCCAGCAAGATATTTTGTGTGTCTTGGTAATTAAGGAGCTTGACATATATTTGTCTCGGTGTGTCTGTGTCCTGCTTTTTACTTAGAGAGCGATGCACTCTCTCTCAATTGTTATCCCACTGGTTTTCCTTTCTATTGGTAGTATACCTTCAAAGATTTGCTTGACTACTAGTGGTAGTTGATTGTAGTCATACTTTTCAGGTAATCCTCTGACTAGAACATTGTTATGTCAGCGTCTAGTTTCTAAATCCACTAGCTTCTATTGCATTTCCATTATTGTAGTGGTTTTGGCACCAAGTTCTTCTTTCAATTTGCTTATTCGGAATTCGTTGTCTTGTGTTTTGGATTCAATAATGTCCATGCAATCTGCTATATGGTTCATTGTCTTGCCAAAGCTGGAAAGTTGCTCAGACAAATTCTGTACCGCAGTTTGCAGTGGAAGCAAAGCTTGTTTAAGAACATCCATGTGGAAGCTGGTTTCAGGCTTCTGCTTAGCCATCTGTTTAGAAGTGTCTTGCTGCTTAGTTGTTTTTTTTTTTGCTTTTTGGAGATTATTTCTTTTTCAGGAGATGCAATGGCAGAAAGTTTTGTTTTTGTGATTTGAGTCTCCATTGTGTCTGATTCTTTCTCTTTTGACATCTTGTGGTTTTCTATATACTGGAGCAGGTTCTGTGGATGCAATGCTGCTTTCAGGCCTGGGGATACACGTGGATACCTTCTTGCAGACATTCAGTCAGCAAATCATCGTCTTTATTTCCAGGATTTTTCTAAGAAGATCCCAGTATACTAGCCGCAAGTCTGTAGATTCCTCTTGTTAATGAATTTTTCTCCTTTTATTGTTGGATATTTGGCTTTATTCAGGAAACTTTAATTTTTGTACAGAGCTCCATGGAGAGGGTGCTTACTGATCACCATCTTGGAATCCCCCAAACACAAAATTGTTCTTAAGTACTGTCTTCATACAGTTGTCCAAGACATTAATCTCTTTATTATTCAGATCAGTAGATTCACATAAAAAAATCAAGAAACCAAGTCAACCCAATAGAATGGGGAATAACTTTAAATAGTTCCACTACATCTGCAGTGAGGAAAATTCAGTTCTTGGAGTACCCTTAATTCTTGATCTTCAACAGAAAGTCCGAAGAATCCTGACACAGATGGGTAAAGAGTTTCAACCATTTTGTTCACTTTCAAATCTATATATTTTGCAAGGGGGTGGATCCTAGACTTCCTGGCATTGACTATGGGTCTCATTGGTGGGTCATGGTGCTGTTGTGTATTTTTGAAATTCCAAAAATGCAAGGCACAATAGGAAATTTAACACTGAGAAAGCCAAACAGATCTGATCCAATTTTACCCTGGTCTGACAAATCTTGTAAGAAATAATCTATTTTTTATAAACAACATGTATAATATTGAGGGAGACTTCCTCATACAAATCACTACCCAATAAATAAATATTCATCTTGTTCAGCTATTCATCCTTACTCATGATTACCACGCCCCCAATCTGGTTACATTACCCTTAAACTTGTTTCATCTGCCAGTTCCAGCAGCAGCAAGTACTCAGAAGATGTTCCATCCTGACGTGTAAAAGATTACTCTACTGCAACAATCTAAAATCGTATTCGACCAACTTTTCGAAAATCAATAATGGTAAAGATGGGGAGGGGGTTGAAGGTACTTCTATGGTGCATAGTAATGTTATCTAAATTTACCTTGTTTTCATCAAAAACCAAATGGAGGTTCAACTTCTTCAAATAGATTTTAAGTCAATTAATATTCTGTCAGTTCCCTTTAATTAGAAGGTTAGTATGTTGGACAGTACAACAATAATTGGTAAAATTGTAAAGATTGAAATCACCTGACTCATTAGACACCACCTGTAGCCTGGGATCAGTGGGAACCAAAAGGCTAAACTCCACTTCATCTGAAACTAATTCCATTTCCATTAAGGATTTGTATTCCGGTGGCCACACTGTTTTTTCCTACTCTGTTTGTTGCAACTGGGTTTGTACGGAGGGCCAGGTCCTGTTTACATTCTCTGCTGTTTCTCAACTTCTCAGATCTGTGAACTGGGCCATTCTGTAAAGGGGACTGGTCACTGTTAGCAAATGCCTTCTCTTCTTCAATGGTGACATCCTCATTGGTCTCCTGGTAAATTGAATTCCTCCTATTGGAAATGGGAGATTTTGGATAGGCACTCCCCTCTGTATATTTGACCTTATCTGAGTTGAACATTTTTCTTTTTTCTTCTAATATCTTATTATTTGATATGATGTTCTTATTAATCTGATTGAAGATGTTTTGATATAATGTTCACAAAGCGGGTCCTGAATGATAAGCTGGTCCAATTTGTTAGCTTCAGTGACAGGTACATCAATCTCCTTTTGGTTATGCTTCATTAACAATTCTAACAGCTCACAACCATGTTTATCAAATAAAATAATTAGCTGCTTATACAGTGAAGATTCAGCTACCAATCCTTTTGGAAACGTCCATGATAGCAAACCCCTAGGAATCCTCCTCACTTTTAAACATTTTGGGAAGTACATATTTTCTAGTTGTAGTTTACGGCATCTGTATAATGTTTTTTTTTTTTTTCAGATTTATCCATAAGATGTTTTAAGGAGGGTATTTCCACAAACTCTAAAGGTGTCATTTAACCAGTCAGAAAGATTTTGCTGTCCATGTTGAACCCCTCCAATGGGTTCACTAACACATCCAATTGTTCCCTTTGAGCAGCAGTAATCAAGTAAGATGGTGTGTTAAAAAATCATCATGAGACTGTTGAATGCTGATGGAATGAACTTTTTGAGATAATTCTTGTACCAACTGGGTCAACATACTGATACTGGTCACAACATTTTCCATATTCACGCTCCCTTGGCCACCACTGCACCCAAGAGGATCAAGTAAAGACAAACGAAACAAAAAAAACAGGAGCCATGTGAAAAAACCATAAAATCCACAAACTACCAACCCCAAGGAACTAGCCATGGCCAAGAGAAAGCTCCATATTTTAGTGCACCATAAAATACTGTGTACAAAAATAAAAAACTGCAATACAAAATGTAAATAATCGCTTTCGTCTGTCAACCCACAGACTTCATCAGAATCATTGAACAATCTAAAACACTCATGTGAATATCCCTACATAAAAGTCACATGACCATGTTCAGCAAATCACAAAACTCCATGTGTTAAAAAAGAAGCATATCAAAAAGTACAATAAAAACAGAAGCCACACAAATTCACACAATGTATGATTTTAGCCTCAAAATACTCCCAGTAGACATATGGTCATTAAGACTATCCAGGACCATGACATTTAATCTGAGTTGCCACCGCAACTCACATACATCTAGAAAATCTTCCCAAGGTCCCCCCTAGGATTTCTCATGATATGATCTAACCCAAAAAAGGGAAAATTATGTTCCAGGTATGCAATAATATGGTTAGCCAGGAAACTTTTTGTCTTTTTCTTCCTGATTTCCAGGGAATATTCATAAATCCACTCTCTCAATTTTCTTTGAGTTTTAACCCAAATAAAACTGTTACATTTGGAACTGCTAAATATGTTTTTTGTGGAAACAAATGCAAGTACATTTGGGTAGGTGACCAAATTGTTGTCAATGGAGTCAAAGTCAAATCTAAGTTCCACTGCTACTGCAACACTCAAGGGATGGTTTGTCTGGCTTTGTGTCAAAAATGTAACAGGTTTTATGTGGGTAAAACTCAAGAATAATTTAGAAAAACAGATTTACAAACATTCCCTGGGTATGGGACATGGACAGGGGTGGGTCCATAAGAGGAAAATTATCATGGCAGGCTAGATGATTGTCTTCCACAGCTGGGTCTTATCCCATAAAAAATAAATGAGTGAATGTGCAGAAGCACTGATGGTTGGCAGGTAATAGGGGTACAAACACAATAATTTATCCATTTCACTTTTGCTTCTGCTATCTGCCATCCATTAATTCCACCTTGGTACCCTTGCACTGTCTTACTGACTTCGGGTGAGATTTAGAAAGCTGGTATTCACTCTGTAGTTACGTACACAATCACAAGAATAGTGTTCAAAACAGACATTTGCACTGAATTCATCCATGAGCTATATTAATATAAAGTTATAAAAATAAAGTTATTCAGAGGCAGATATTTTAATATTCAGTGTATGAGTTACTCCAGTGTAATACTGTTACAAAAAATGATTCAGAAGTAATACCCTTAGTACATTATGTATGAAAGAGTTACACTAGTGTAATGCTGATGCACAGGAGAGGTTCAGAGACTTGGTGTTCTTGGTATATATTGTAATGCTGACACATAAAAAGCATTCGAACCCAGGGATACTTACACTATGTCATTTTGTTTTACCCATAACATAGCACAAAACAGACCATATAAGGATGAAGCTAAGGATCAGAGCACAGAAAAGAGGAATCTAATTGATTCAGAAACAGATAAAACAACACTGAATAAAAAGTGTTAAATTGTGCAATGATTGTTATAAAAAAAGCATGTTCTCAAAAAAGCCATTTAACTACCTACTCAAGTTACTGATTACAGTGGAGTTTATGAATTGTCAGCAGACATGAATATGCTTTCACAATGCTAGTATCTTTACTGTTGAATTTGCATATATAAGATCTGGATGTAAATAGAGAAAGATAGCAACAATTAGAAGGTATGGATCCAGAATCAGGTGACTAATACTGGCAGATGGGGAAAACTCTAATGGGTATTTATCGAAAAGGACACTTGGGCTAGCTGTTCCATATCTGGTGCTACATATATCACACATTGCAAAGTTATTACCAGTGAAATGGTCGGCTCCAGCGTAAACCACTACTGGCTCCAATCAGCTGCAAGTAGTGGTCAGAGAATGCTCTAAAGTCGACAGACTAGACTGAAGACTAGATAATTGGCTGGACTGAAAGCATGGGAGCTCAAGGAAATTCTTAGGGCTCTAGCACCTCAAGAATAAGATGATTAAATAGGTGGAACTAAATAAGAATGACAGTATCCAAAAAAAAACATGGGAAACAATTGCAAAACAGACATGCAGTTAAGCCAGGTATAGAAATAAGGTGCACAAAGAAAGCTGGTGGTGGAATGTAAAACTCTAGAAAGTCATTAAAAGAAAGAATTAGTGCAGGAAGCTGGAAACAGAAAAGACAGAGGAGAAGAAATATTGATTGGCTAACAAAGAGGCTAACAGAGCAGTCATAGGTTCATATTTTATGCCTATCCATTTTCCCTACTTATGCTTGAAATAACCTATTCCGGTTAGTTATAGATTGGCCTTACCCATCCTGGGGTTGATAATTATATATTACCCGTAATAAGAATAAATTGAATCATACCATAGATAATTTGAAGGAACCCATGCATGGGATAAATCATTTAGGACTGCCTCTGTCTATTTGTAGTACAGGAGGCAGTCCTGGGATAAATTTTCTGTTTCTCATCCAAAGGTCTAAGAAGCACTTGAAAGTGGGCAGAGATGAGCTTTATTTTATGTGGATGAGGAGTCTGTTACACAGATGCAGTATCCCCTGAGAAATATACCTATCCTTCTAAACCATTCTGTTGATGTCGCAGAAAGAGGTTTAGATCCCTAGACTGAGTATTTATGATACCATTTGTCACAGCAGCAAAGATCAAGGCATCACAGATAATCTACAAACTTCTGTAAACTGACTTCACAAATAACATGACTTCACAAATAACACAAAGAAGCTCTAGTAGGTTGCAAGGCAAAGGCAGAAAGATTAAGAAGATTGTCATTAAATGACATTCATAAGGGATGCTAGTAACAATCTTCTCACCAGTCCAGGAAACATCAAAGGCAGATGAAGGAGTACATCAAGTAACTTCTGAATGAAAAAAAAAACTCACAGAAGCTATACTGCCCCATATACAGCCTATGATGAAAGAGGAAGAACAACCAACCTAAGAAATGCAGCAGATTTAGATGGGGCAAGCAAGATATTATTTATTTACTTGCATTTGCTTACTGGGAAAGTTTGATTGGCAGGCAAACCCCTTTTCAGAGGAAGTTGAGGAGAAAAGTACCACAAAGACTGCAAATACATTTATCTATAATGAATGAAATTAAATTCACAGTTACAATGGTTATACATGTAAAACAATTGAACAGAATCAAGATATTGAATATTTTATAGGTTCATAGGTGGTTACTGGCCCTAGGGCCTTTACAAGCCTAGCCATGTAATAACCTGAGTACCTTTATTGACCATAATTAGATGGTCATTATTAGCAGAATGATTCTGTGATTAGCACCGAATGCCCCTGTCCATGAGGGACATAGGTACCACCCCTGGGGTGAATTTACAGTCACCCATCCAGTTGTCAAGGTTGCACTTCAATAGGGTCATTGAGGAGCTCTGCTTCACATGAAGTGGGAGCTTATTCCAGAAGACTGGCAGTTACTGGGCGATATATCTGTCTCCCTAACATGTTTTTTTAATGTCACAGGCTAGGTTGAAACCCCTGGAGTGAGTTATTCTTGCCCCATTTGATTTGCAATTGTGTAGCATTTCCATTAGAGCAGAGTCCGAGACTGCTCTGTAGGCTAAGCACAGGTCACCTCTCAGCAGCTTGTGTGATACACAGTACAGTGACAGGGCTTTCAGTCTTTCCATGTATGTCATGTTTTGGAGGCCCTGAATTCTCTTGGTTAGAAACCTCTATGGTCTCCCAGTTGCTGTATGTGTCTGGTGAGGTACATACAGAAGGGAGCATTGTACTCAATTAATGGTCTGATAAGCGTCAAGTACAGTGGAGCTATAGCCTCCCTGGTCTTGGATGTGATGCCTTTATTTATGAGATGCACAATGTAGAATGCTTTTCTTACCACTACAGACACGTGATGATCGAAGCTTAGATTGCTATCGGCCTGTGTTCCCAAGTCTCACACCACTGAGTCTGAGCTGAGAGAGGTGATATCTATATTATAATTAGCAGGGACTACTTCTTTGCCAAAGGGGATATTGAGGCATATTTTTGGCATTAAGTTTTAGTCCAACAGTTTGGCACTAGTCATTTGTCTGTGTCAGCCCTTTCTGTAATATGTTAACATAACTGGGGGACTCTGTGATTGTGCCCAGTTTACAATCATCTGCAAACTTGGTAAGCCACAGTCCATTTACCTTCATCTGGACTTCAGAAAAATAGATTCCAAACAGTAGAAGGCCCAGCACAGATCCTTGTGGTAACCCACCGATAACTGGTCTACTGGGTGGAGGTGGACTCCCCAACTTTGTCAGTGTGCCTTCTGTTGGTGAGCTAGTTTGCTACACATAGTAATATATGGGTTAATCCCCAGCTAGGAGAGTTTCTGTATGGTGTCTAAATGGGGGATTGTTTCAAAGACCTTAACTAAATCAAGATAGGCAGTATATACTTAAGTTTGATATTCACTTTCAAACTAACATTAAGAAAACTAACCAGAAACTTGGTATGCTTTACCATCACAATCGCTTTCTAACCTCTTCAACTAAACTTACTCTCTCCTCTACATACCTTCTCCCCTCTCTCATGTACAGGAGTCCCATCCTTACCAATCTACAAGCCACCCTAAAAACTAGACTGGCATCCCGCTACAATAAAATTGCAAAGTTTGCTACAGGCGCCAAATCTTCCTCTCATCACTGTGACTCATTACACTCCTTAAACTGGCTAGAGCTCCCCAATTATCTCTCTTACAATCAAGTCTCCACTGCCACCAAATTTATCTTCAAGCCTTCTCATTGCCCTTCTCTCTCTTCTACCTTTGTCATGCATCTTCCTGACCAGTCCCTCAGGTCTAATAATCAAAACCTACTTGATGTGTATAAACCATTGCGCACTCCTGGCCAACTTCTTTTATCTTTCTCCCTATCACAGAAATGGAATTCACTTCCTCCCCACATTCAACCTACCCAGAACTTCTCTACCTTCAAAACCTTACTTCAAGTCTTATCTCTTTTCTAAATGGGAATGCTCCTGCTCCCACCCCTCCTAATCTCTATGCCATACTTGCACTTTCATCATGTATACCTTCTCTATACTCCACCTAACTCTAACACATCCTATCCTTCCCCCTTCTCCTTACTCGTTAATTTCTTACTGTCCCTCTTACTTCACTATAAATATTATAGACCACCTACCTCCTTGATAGCTTATCGCTTAATAGACCTTAAACCTATAACCTTGACGTATTATACAAACTGGTATTTATCTCATATAAAATTGTTTGTAATAACTCTGCTGATTTTATATTCGTAACACTCTGTATTAATCTTGATGCAATGTTTGATGATATTGTTTTTTGCTTTTGTTTGCATGTATATGTATGCACATGGAGCTTTTCTCCCCAGGCCCCCATTGAAAAGGGCTCACTCTGGCCCAATGGACTTTCCTGGTTAACAAACTTCAAACAAAAAATAAATAATACCCATGCAGAGCTTTGGTGACATCCTCAAAGAAGTCCATTAGGTTTAATAAGAAAGATATACCCTTGATGAAACCAAACCGGGTTGAGTCAAGGGTTTGAAGATCACCTATGTCTTTGTGGATAAGGTCCATGATGATTCTTTCCATGGTCTTGCAGACAAGGCTGGTTAGGCTTGTGGCTAGGTAATTCCCAGGGTCAGTTGATGAACCCCGTTTGTGCAAGCAGAATACTGTTGCTGTTCTCCACTCTGCCAGGACAATGCTGGTTCTCAGGCTATGGTTAAGGAGGGTGCTGAGTGATTTTGCTAGGTCTTGTTTTAGATTGTTAGTAAGCAGTCTGGGATGTTATCTGGTCCCACAGAGGCCGTGTTTTTGGTCATGGAGAGTGCTTGTATGACATGTTCTTTGGAGATACTCAGTAGACGACTGGTGTCAGGAATGCTTTGAAGCATGTCTGGTGAGGACAGGGAATTGAAGTTATTGCCAAATCTAAGCTAAGACACAAACACAAACTGGATCCGTACTACCAAAAGAAGAAGCAACACAGTGTATCCAACTGCCCAAATAAATTGCCAAATCTGTCAGGTATCTGGTTGGCAATTTCCTCAGGTTCAGTTTAAGTTATACCATCCACTATATGTTTGGCACACAGCTGGGCATTCCCTTTGAGATTTCGGATGTAGCTAAAAAATGCCTTATGATTGTCTTTAGTTAGGGTTGCTAATTTAAACTCATAGCTAGCCTTAGAGGACTTGACAAGATATCTGATTTCCTTGTTCAAGCTGTGGAGGATATTCTTCTTTTGTTGGGTAGGTTCCTTCTTGTTCTTAGATATCAGTTTCTTTCTTTTGTTGTATAGCTTATTTATACTTACAGTCCAACAAGGTGGCTTGTCTTTTCAGGAAGACCTACTTTTGTTACTGTTGGGTAAAGCTGAGTTAATGCATTTGTTTAAGTAGCTGTATAGGGCATTTGTGTATTCCTCTGTGTAGGAGTCATTGTTGGCTATGTTGGCAAGGGCTTTGAAACTTTGTATACTATCTCTTTGTAGGCAATAGTTTGCTTAGGAGAAATTTTTCAGTCTTTTTACTCCTGTGGGGGTGTCATATTTAACCTTTACTTCAAATGAGACAGTTTTATGGTCTGACCTTACCAGGGAGGGTGACATACAAGGGGTGAAGTTAGGTATCCACCAATTAGATTTTCTGTTAGTTATACGCAAGACAAAAACAGTACAAGAGAGGGTTTGAACAAGAATTGGAATCTACTTTTACTTGATTCACAACCTAAAGACATTGTTGCTGAGGAGCCTTATGTTAGATATAGGAACAAGTCTAACCTACATAGATTACTTTGTTACCCTCGCCTATCTACACAGCCTAATGAGTGTTTGAACAATATTGTGGGTACTGTTCCGTGGAATTGTTGTAATTTTTGCAAATTTGTAGATACCAGCTCCCAGTTTATTCACCCAGTTACTTCCTATTGTTTCAGGTTTCAACTCAGTGCTAATTGCAATACATCACATGTCATTTATTTAGCTAAGTGCACTGCTTGTCAAGCATTCTACATAGGCAAGACAGACAGACGCCTAAGAGACAGAGTAAGGGAACACCTTTATCACATTCTTACACCATCTCCATGTAGTGCACTTTCTAAACACATTATAGACAGTGACAATACACATTCATTTGTATTTTTAGTTATACAGATCAATGAACCCAGTGTTAGGGGAGGGGATATATGAATTACACTGAAACACTGCAATTAAAATGGATTATCAGACTTAGAGCAGACCGGAGACCAGGTCTGAATGGCAAATTTTGTTGAAACCTGTTCTTAAGAATAGGAGACTCACTATGAGATAAACATACATATTTTAGAATGCTAATAAACGTTTTATATTTGCCTTTACATACAGATGTATATATTTTTATGGGTTCACTTCAATTCACTGAACTTTCAATTCATCACTTTTTTTCTTCACTGACACCATTCACTGAAATTTCATTCATTCTGATTTCACATTTCAGTTCGTTTTAACTTACTACTAATATATTGCATAAAATAAATGGAATATTCCCCCCCTTCCCACTGTCGCGCGACCCTGAGATATAGGTTAGAAGGGGGGGGGGTGTGGGCCCCCCCCCCATGGGGGGTGCAGCCTCCCCACTTAGCACCACTTTCTTAAGCTAGCAATATTATATCATAGTAAGAATATCATATGAAATGAATATCATATAGTACCCCGCCCCACACCCCTGTAATGGGCATGATATATTCTTGCTCCCTACACCCAGCATATTCCGTGTGGGGGAAGAACGCCATTGCCTAGGAAATGATAGTAGGTGAAATGAAGTTTGTCAGTGGAATGTCAGTGAAAATGATTTTTGAGTGAAATGTGAGCCAGTGAAAATGAATTTCAGTGAATGGAAGACATATATATATATATATATATATATATATATATATATATATATATATATATATATATATATATATATATATTGTTTATATATATAGTTTTCTGTATACATTTTTTATAGACATGTATTATTCTTGCATACTGAAAAGTTTTAATCAGGAACAGGAAGTGATGTCAGCCCTATTTCCTTATAAAATGTGACTTGATTTTATTCAGTGTTTGTTTCTTATGGTTTGACAAAGCCCTTATAGGGAGAAAGTGCTTACCAATAAAACAGCTTGGATTTTACTTGTCTTTGGCATGGATTCAGTCATTGTTTGAACTAGCATTTATTTCTGCTGCCTGAATAAGCCTCAGTGACTGCTGGATTTATGCTGATTTTTGTTGTCAGCCTTGGTTTGCTCCTGTGCTTCTCTTTTGGATCATTTATTTATTTTATTAGTAACAGGAGCATTTGGACCATGATAACACTTACTCTTATAGTATATTTTATTTATTTTTATTTGTTATCACGGTGACATGGCTGAACAGGTTGACATAGAACTTCCTTTTAACTTGGAAACTGCATCGCAAGCATCCAAGACCTGAATAGGTTTCTGCGATGCGTATGTGAGGAGAATAATCCGTTGATGACGTTTGAGGTATCTGAGGTCAAGACCGAGGCTGGGACATCACCGGAAGTGTTAAATGACCTTACAGAGCGATTTGAACAACTTGAAGCTGATTTTTTAAAACTAAAACGTTTACAGACCCAAAGACAACACTTTGAAGTCTGTATTCAACGTAGGATTATTCCAAGAGGCTTACGTGTACTTAAGATGCTGAAAACAGGTTCTACCTATCCAGAGTTGTTGTACAAGTGGCAACAACTCAGTCTGGAGGTCAGTATTAAGTACATGACTTTACTTAATGAGTTCTTCTTTCCTGAAGAACTGTTATTGAGGGAGAATATCAAGAACTCACAAAACTTTATTTCTACCAATTTTCCTGCAGTTACTGTAGGTAGATTAACAGAGCAACTGTTACACAATGTTTTTTTGTATGAAAAGAAGCTACTTGAGCAAAAACGCTCTAAAATACAGAGGGACACAGTGGATTTTAAAAACGGCCAAGTCTTCTCTTGGCCGAGGACAGAATTTAACAGAAATGACAGTGTTAATTTTAATAGAAATAACAATGTTAATACTGCCAGTAACTCCAATGTTAATGGATCTTCTGCAGAGAATAATGGAGGTGTAAGTGTTGTGAATTCTAGTTTAAATTGAACGCTTAGGCCCAATGTTCATTTACCTGAAACCGTGGATGTTACTCACGATATGGATGTTAACCAGGGCACACAGATAGTGGGTAGTGTGACAAGAACACACTGACTGTACTAATGATATGCATGGAAATACACAACCAACTACTTCAGTACAGACTATACCCACCCTTCAACCCAATGCCACCTCACAACCACTCCCAGTTCCTTCAGTCAGAAGGATGGAGCCCTCTTTGGTGGGTGTACACGGGTTTACCCCTTTCTCCATAGTCGAACAACACAGAGGAGGGAGGAACAGATCTATGAGTCGGGGCAGGCAGAAAAGGAAAGCCTCAGGAAGAGAATTTATGGGACAAACACTGAAGAAGATGTGGGACAAAGTCCCGAGACATTTGTTTGGAATCTTTCAGTCAGGGTGTTATCTGAGGACGAAATAGAAATCCTTAACAGGAGTCTATTTTATACCTTCAGTTAGGAGTCAAATCACAGACACTATTGTAGATGTGAGGTTGTTTAGTCGGAATGTCCAGCTTAAACTGGACTATGGTATTTCTTCTAATGACACACTGCATAATAAGATTTTTAAAAAACCTAGTACTTATGTACCAGTATTACATCCCCTACTAGATGATTTTACGAAAATGGTAGAGGATGATTTGCACACCCTAGATCAGAATAACTGGAAGAAGAAGTGGTATGGGAATTTAATCCCCAGATTGAGAACAGTTTTGAATAATCTAAGGGATGATTAAAGCCTTATTATCAGACCAGCTGATAAAGGTGGACCCATAGTGGTGTTTAATAGTGTTGATTATTTACAAAAAATGACTCTCATGTTAAGTGACAGTGATTTTTATGAAATAATTAGTTTGAATGAAGTCTGGAGTAAGGTGTGTAACATATCATATATGTTGCAAGATTTATTACTCAATGAGGTTATAGATGAAGACCTGTTTAATTTTTTACATGTGATAGATCCCTTGATTCCAGTCATCCAAGGCCTCCCCAAGGTACATAAAAATCCCCGAGACCCACCTATGAGACCAATAGTGGCAGGGAGAGGTTGGGCAATGGAGCCCCTATCCATCTACCTTGAGAAACACCTAAGACCCTTGGTGAATGAATCTACACATATTCTTAAAGACACAAAACATTTTTTACTGGACTTATACTCCAAGGTTGTAGATCTACCATTAGATATGTATTATAAAATGGTTACCCTGGATGTACAGTCCCTTTTTACTATGATACCTAACACTGAAGGTGTTGAGAGTGTTATGAGATGTTTACAGAGTTGCGAAGCCTATAGTCCAGTTATGAAAGATTTATTTGGTGCCTTGTTGGAAATTGTCCTGGAAAATAACATCTTTCTTTTTAATGAGGTAGCCTATATTCAGAAGGATGGCGTGGCTTTGGGCACTTCATGTGCCAATAGCTACGCCAATCTTGTCATGCTGGACTGGGAACGTAATAAACTGTTTGTCCTAGATAGTTTTAAGAAACATGTTGTTTTCTATGCACGTTTTGTTGATGATCTTTTCCTCCTGTGGACTGGTACAGATAAAGCCCTGGATGACTTCCATAAAGAGATTAACAGTCTAACCATTTTTTTGAACTTTTCTATTGAAAGTTCGATTAATTGCATTACTTTTTTGGATGTTCTTGTTGATAGACTGCCAAAAGGGATGCTCAATACTGGAGTCTTTAGAAAAACATGCTATAGGAATTCCCTATTACATTGGGAAAGTATGCACCCCAATTACATTTATAAGAACTTGACAAGGGGACAGGCGATAAGATCATCCAGGATGAATCCAAATAATGATAGCTTCTTACAAGAGTTGTCAAACTTAAACAACAGGCTTTTACAAAGAGCATATAGGCCAGATGAGATCACCTCCCACTTTGAAGGTGTTTTGTAGCTGAGGAATGGTACTGCTAGATGATATTTCTCACAACCATATCCAGTAGAGAATGTTCCTTATATATGTCCTGAAGTTAGGAATCCACCAGTTAGATTTTCTGTTAGTTATACGCAAGACATAAACAGTATAAGAGAGGATTTGAACAAGAATTGGAATCTACTTTTACTTGATTCACAACTTAAAGACATTTTTGGTGAGGAGCCTTATTTTAGATATAGGAACAAGTCTAACCTACATAGATTACTTTGTTACCCTCGCCTATCTATACAGCATAATGAGTGTTTGAACAATATTGTGGGTACTGTTTCGTGTAATTGTAATTTTTGCAAATTTGTAGATACCAGCTCCCAGTTTATTCACCCAGTTACTTCCTATTCTTTCATGTTTCAACTCAGTGCTAATTGCAATACATCGCATGTCATTTATTTAGCTAAGTGCACTGCTTGTCAAGCATTCTGCATAGGCAAGACACAGACGCCTAAGAGACAGAGTAAGGGAACACCTTTATCACATTCTTACACCGTCTCCATGCAGTGCACTTTCTAAACACATTATAGACAGTGACAATACACATTCATTTGTATTTTTAGTTATACAGATCAATGAACCCAGTGTTAGGGGAGGGGATATATGAATTACACTGAAACACTGGAATTAAAATGGATTATCAGACTTAGAGCAGACCGGAGACCAGGTCTGAATGGCAAAATTCTGTTGAAACCTGTTCTTAAGAATAGGAGACTGACTGTGAGACAAACATACATATTTTAGAATGTTAATAAATGTTTTATATTTGCCTTTACATACAGATGTATATTTTATATATATATTGTTTATATATATAGTTTTCTGTATACATTTTTTATAGACATGTATTATTTTTGCATACTGAAAAGTTTTAATCAGGAACAGGAAGTGATGTCAGCCCTATTTCCTTATAAAATGTGACTTGATTTTATTCAGTGTTTG
Source organism: Protopterus annectens (assembly GCF_019279795.1). Taxonomy (NCBI): domain Eukaryota; kingdom Metazoa; phylum Chordata; order Ceratodontiformes; family Protopteridae; genus Protopterus; species Protopterus annectens. Next base: position 698,861,207 of record NC_056735.1, read on the forward strand.
TTTCTTATGGTTTGACAAAGCCCTTATAGGGTGAAAGTGCTTGCCAATAAAACAGCTTGGATTTTACTTGTCTTTGGCATGGATTCAGTCATTGTTTGAACTAGCATTTATTTCTGCTGCTTGAATAAGCCTCATTGACTGCTGGATTTATGCTGATTTTTGTTGTCAGACTTGGTTTGCTGCTGTGCTTCTCTTTGGGATCATTTATTTATTTTATTAGTAACAGGAGCATTTGGACCATGATAACACGTACCCTTATAGTATACGTTAACCATTATACCAACCCCACTTTATTTCATTATACCAACCTCCAATCATACAAGAATTGGAATGATTCACAGAAATGTCAAGATATCAGGTGGACAGAGATTAAAAAGTGATAGCTGAATTTATCAGTATGTTGTTTTACATGTAGTTAGGAAGGTTTGTGAGTGTAACGTATAGTGTATTACAGCAGAAAGGAAGTATAATATTTAGTGGTGATTTCATTTTGTACTTGTATAAAAAAGAAATAGCAGAATAAATAGTACTGTATTTTTGAAATATGATTAAGATGTTGGGTATGCTAGGGGAGAAATGACTCCTGAGGGTACTCATTACAGTACACCGATGTCAGACTCCTGTCACACTGCATGAAATTTCTGAAGAGGATGATTAATAAATGAATACACAGAGTAGTAGAAAGTAAAACTGGATATGGGAAGTTCCTATTCAGATCAGAATTCAGTACAATCAACTCAATATTTTCTGTGAGGCAGATAGTGAGAAAAAAGCTGGAGTTTAGATAAGATTCCAGCTAGACCTTCCAAATCTTGGGGAAGGCATATGACAAGTTACTAAGAAGTTGATTTATGCCAGTGGACAGTTGTGTGACGGTTTTAGGTCTCAGAAACATTTGTGAAATTAGAGCAAGTTATGTACCAGGATGCAATGACACACAAACAAACATTTCTGAGTTATAGAGGGGATGTGTGCCTCAGGATTCAATGGTGATCCCACTGTTGTTCCTATTGGTGATGGACCACAATAGCAAACAAGTCAGAGGTGATAGATCAGCATAACTCCTGTATGCAGGCAATGCGTCACTGTAAGCAGATTCTGAACAAGAACTTTACCAAATGACAGGTGACTGCAATGTAGATCTGAAGGCACATAGGAAGAAGCTGAGTAAAGACAAGACAGTGGTTGTGGCAGCAAATGGGGAAAAACAAAAGAAGCTGAAAGTTGAAAACTGAGATAGAAGAGAAAATAGTGGAACAGGCTAACAGTTTCAAGTATCTGGACAGTATGGTTGAGGAGAATAGAATTCTGAATGACAAAGTCAAAGCTAGAATAATACAGCCAAATGGCACACAGTGTGAAGGGTTGTGTAAGACAAAACAGTGCCAAGGCAGCTGAAACGTAAGGTGTACAAAACAGTGGTGAAATCAATGCTTCTATATGGCAAGAAAACCTGGACAGTAAAGGCAGGGTAGCTGGAGAAGATTTAGGTAATGGAGATGAAGTCCCTGAGATAGATAGTAGGATGCACACTATAGGACACAGGAAAGAAATGAGAACATTAAAGCGGAAACCAAAGCAGCTTCAATGTAGAGATCACTCTAACACCATCACCAAACATGCTAACTAAAAGATTATTCTGCCTTGGAAAAAGAACAATACTTCAGTCAAAGTGAAACCACATTCCTTTCATACTCCAATACAATCCTATTATAGAATTATTATATTAACATACTGCAACAACAATCAATTGTAACAAACTTTATTTACCTTTCATAGAAACACACAATACAACCATCTTTTGGAGACATATTTTTTCTGGCTCAAAATCAGAATTCCAAATACAAAACCTGTCATGCAGTCATAAACTTTTTTTCTTTTATTTACGTATTATCTGGTTATCCCACTGAACATAAATGTTCCTTTTCAGGGATGATGCAGGATCACTATCTGGTTAAGTGTCTTGGTCTGAGAACATAGTAGAAAAATGGTGTCTGACAGAATCTAATCTTGAAATACAGGAAGCAGAACAATAACACCTCATAGCCTTAATCATTGGCACATACTGGCATTTCAGTTCCTGCCTTCATGTGTACAGCCCTGGATGTTACAACAAATATCTCCTCATGGCAAGTCATGCAGTATTTCTAAAAGAGTGTGCACATGGCTTTGTTGCTGTGCATTGTCAACATATAGGCAGTCTTCTCCTAGGCATCTCCTGTGCTAATGAATGGCTCTACAGACTCAGATGCTCTGCTTATTTTAAGTGTTCCCCCCTTCTACACTATGTAATAACATAGCGTGTGACTCCTTGCACTCTTTAATGAACCCTCCTCTCTTCAAACACTTTCTGTACTACTTAGAACTATAACATACATATGGTCACCCTTCTACACATCTTAGCAGCTGTCAAAACCCTTTGAGGATTCTTCCCCTGCAGTAGTCAGTGTGTCATTGAAAAGATCAATGTACTGAAATACTGCTCAAATCAGCATTCATTGTACACTACAGAACAGTGATTGAATACTGCCATGCATGCACTCTGTATATGCACTGGGCATGTGTCAGTAATGCAGATGAAATGCTCTATGCAGCATTCCTAGTAAGCAGCATGGAGTGTAAGTATCCTATCTCAGGATCCCACTTAGGTTGCACTATTTCATCAATGTAAATCATTTTCACAATGAATACCAAACTTACTAAATTCCAGGTTTACTGACTACCAGTCATACAATACCTGGTTTATACAATATAGGATTTACAGAATGCAAAACTTATGGAACACTAGATGTACAGAATAACAGATTTTACCAGACTCAGAAGTGATAAGACCTATGGAGTACCAGAATTACTGAGTATCACACTTAAGGAACAGCAGATTTACAGTGCACTAGAATAATAGAGAATCAGCCTTATGGGTCTGAATAGAGAGATGAGAAGTCAGCAAGCAAAGGAGAGTAGTATTGCTGGAATTGAATTCATCCTGAAGTCTTGGTGAGTACCTTCATGAGGTGGACCCTTTTTTTCACAAAATCTCACCAAGATGACACTGATACATCGACTGTATTTTATATAACATATATCATGGACAGAAGTAGGTTAAAAAAATAAAAATTATAGTGGGGTGCACAAGACCCAGGATAAAAAAGTGCCCAATCCTGGTAGGCGAACTGATACCAGAAATGGAAAAAAAGACAGTGTAGAATCCTCAAGACATGGAAACATTCCTACAATGGAGCTAGGCCAGACCCAGAGGAGGATGCCCCCCCCCCCATTGTATAAGGAAGTAGCAGTCCACACAAATCAATGCTAAAGATGGTGTTTTTCTTTCTGCTATACCTTTGCCTTAGTGGTTTTGGTTTTTAGTCCAAATCACAAAAAGACATAGGGACAATATAGTGGACTATTGAGGATAAGAAAGAAATTAACTATTGTTGCAGTTATGCAAGAATCACATAATTTCCAGACAGAAGATATACAAAAAGATTAACAGAGAAAATAGAGGAAAGAAAAATACTTCCTTAAGAAAAACTGTCAGAAGCTTCAAATAAAAGATTGTGTTCATTAATACAATACATGAATGAAAAACATTATATAGACCAAGAAACCGTGAGCTGTTTGGAAGAATTGACTGAAGAAGTGCAAAAATATAAAGAACAAAATCTAGAGTATTTTGAAAGACATAAAAACAGAACTATAGACATGGGAAAGAATGACAGATCTGATATGGTGCAATATTTATGCAAATAAGGCCCAATTAATCAACACAGAAAAGGCAGTCCTAAAGATATTTGAAGAGAAATACAGGCAAAGGCATCCAAATATGGAAAATTTTACAATAAAAAATAAGATCACAAAGTGGGAACATAGAACAGAAGATTAGTAAAGTAGACGTTAAAAAATAGAAGTTGAAGTTATGGAATACTTGCAAAGTGGAGGATTTAGTGTAGAACGTCTAACACAGGTTTTATCACAGCATGATGGAACAATGAGTCCCCAAAGTAAGGAGTAACAGGAAGAGCAGGAAACATCTGAAGAAGAAATATGGACATAGGAATAAAAAAGAGACTTAATATGGTACAAGTGCAATATCTATTCAAAGGAGAATGCAAAACTAATTAATTCAAAAAGGGCAGCACCAAAGATATTTGAAGAAAAATATAGGCAAAGGCATCTGGAGATGAAAACATTTACAATACAAAAATAAGAAGACAAAGAGGTAAAGCAGAAAAGAAGATTAAGTAATAGAGAAGTTTGATTACCTGGAAAGTGAAGGATTTAGTGTAGAAAATCTAACTCAGATAACAGCATAGCAGGACAGAGCAATGGATCCCCAAATTAAGGAGAAACCAGTGGAGTGTAAACATCTAATTAGTTGCCATATCAAGATACTCTGGAGCCTCGTATAGGAAACCAGTAAAAATGTTCAGTTGGAGTTAGACAGCAAGGGAAGGAACAGGAAACTGTGGCAACTCTGGTACAGTCAGTGTTGTAGAGTGATAGGCCAGAGAGTTTCCATATAAAAGAGCAATGGGTGACACAAGATGAGACTGAAGAGAATGTGGCACAGGAAGATGCTCTGGAATTTAATATAGAATGTCCACAGGAAATGGAGAACATTTGTCTGCCCTAGAATCGATGTCCAGTCTATCAATGCATCTGCTTTCTAATGATGCTGATGTATGGATAGAACAGTAGACACTGGCATAGCTATTTGCTGGCATGATTGGATGCGACTTTATGACTTTTCAGAAGGCTTCAAGACATCCTTCATTAATACACCTTTTGATGATTTGACACTCTTCAGATTGAAGGTTAAGGAGATGCTAACCAGGAGATAGCAAGATGGTAAGACCCTGTCTGTCATTGGGATACACTACTCCACTACTCAAATTACCTTTTCTAGGAACCAGAAAAGGGGGAAAAGATGTGGTTCAGAAAATCTCAGAGTTTTAACCAAGACACTCCTGCAGACAGACCCACTCGAGTCATGGGGGGCAGTTTCAATGGACATCCCCAAAGGGAAGATGTCTATCTCAGAATTAGGGATTTCACAGTCCTATCACAGAGAAATCCTAACAGTGCTTCTGAAGGATTGCCTGACTGCTGTACTCTGTAGGCATTGGGGGGTGTTTATCCCTGCACCCTCAAACATGACAGGTCATCACTCAAGATACATGGATGTTGAAGATAATCACCAGAGGCTACACTATTGCCTTGCTTTTCCTCCTCAGAAAAAGGGAAGGAATCCCAATGTACCACCCAGTCAGATGGAATCTGCAGCAAAAGAGGTAATAAAGCTACTAGAAAAAAAAAGAGTCACCCAGCAGATTACCCCAGAACATTTAGGATCTAGAGTCTAATCCAGGTTCTTTTTAATTCCAAAAAAAAAGACAGAGGCTCTCGGGTCAGTTTTGGGCCTAAACCACCTCAAACAGTTAGTAAAATAGATAAAGTTCTGGATGGTCTTGGTTCAGTCCATTCTACCTCTCTTGAGAAAGGACAACTGAATACATCCCACAATATCCGGGATGCTTGCTATCATATCAAGATAGTGAACCAGCCCAGGAGATTTCTCCATTTCCGACTGGGAACTGATTTCTTACAAATCGTAGCAGTGCCCTGTAGTCTCACAACAGCCCCTGAACTCTCACCACATGTATGGCAGTGATAGCAGCATATCTCAGACTCTGGGTGTTCCCATATTTAGACAATTGGCTCCTCACCACTCCAACCATGGATCTTCTGGTCCAACAAATGGGCTTCTTGCTTCAACTTGCCCTGCAACTTGGAATTACAGTCAACCATGCAAAGAGTCAGTTGACACTTGCACAGCAGACAGAGTTAATTGGATGCCACCTGGATACTTACAGTCAAATAGAAAAACTCCAGACCCCAAGTTGTCATCTCTATGTCAGGGAAATTTTCAAGTTCAATCCAAAAAGAAGAAGCCAGTACCCAACTCCTGAGGCATATTCAAAGATTTATTACACGACAAGACAGCACAAAATAACTCGGTACACCAACATGGTTGTACCGGTTTCGGCAACAGCCTTCCTCAGCAACCAAACATGATGCAAAAATTGGATAAACCTAACATGCTGTCTTCGTTGTCTTATTTAACTCTTACAGGCCTGGAGTGCCCTCTAGTGTATAAAAAGAAAATACAAAACACATACAGCAGAAGCAATTAAATACATACAGTCCAAAAGTAAATATAAATACATAATTTGAATTGGTATGCTTCAAAATTGATCATTCAAGCCAGGGGGAAAAAGAGCCCCCAATTTAATGATCCACATTTTTTCTTTGTTATTAAGAATTTTATGTAAAGCATGGGATTGTTTGTGCTGACACCTAACATGATCAATAACCATAAAACTAAAAATTCCTGTAGGATATTTGGAAATGTCCTTATATAAGGAGCTAGAAACCTTTTTATTCTTAATGTCACTCAGGTGTTCCCCTATCCTTAGCTTAAAAGGACGGGAAGTTTGTCCAACATAAAATGCTCGAAAATTGCACTGAGCCAAATAAATAACCCAAGAAGTGCTACAATTAGCAAAAAATAAAACATTATAGACCTGTGGACAATTATGTGAAGAAAAAGTCTGGGATTTTAACACCCTGGGACAGTAAGTACAATGACCACATGGATAACAACCCAATATAGATTGACCAAACAAATTGATTTGAGTAGTTGAACGCAGACCCTTACCATAAATTCTCTTATAGTGACTAAATAACGATATAAAAGACTGCCCTTTACGAAATGAATAATAACACTGATCACCTATATAACTATTCAGGACCTCATCTGATCTTAATAAATGCCAATGGTTATGAATGATGTTCATAAAACCAACCGTATTTCTCCCATATGTTGTAACTAATCTGAGTTTTTGTGGTTGTTGAGAATCACAAACTCGATATGATAATAACTCAGATCTAACTTGCTGGTTCGCCAATCGGTTGGCCCTAGTGATGTCACCTCCTTGATAACCCCTACTTTTAAACCTGGACACTAGATCTCTTCTATAATGGTTGTATGAGGAAGAACTGGAACAGATCCTTTTAACACAAAGAAATTGTGACTTAGGGATATTTTTGATGACATGTTGGAGGTGGAAACTTCTAGCATGTAATAGCGTATTGAATTGAGGACATTTCCTAAATATTTCACTCTCTAAAGTGTCCAAATCTGTTCTTTTAACTAGGACATCCAAGAATGTTATTTCAGATCTAGAATAGGTCAACATAACTTCAATACCCCATACATTGCCGTTCAGATATTCCAAAAATTCCATAAGGAATTTTGTAGCTGCCCTCCACACCAACCAACAGTCATCAAGATATTTTCTCCATATGTCCATTTCATTGATATAAATATTGTGGCTAGTATCATAAATAACCTGTTCTTCTACATACGCCATAAATAAATCCGCATAAATGGGGGCAAAAGATGCCCCCATAGTAGTGCCCTGAAGTTGCCAAAAACATCTGTCTTTAAAATAAAAGACATTATGAGTAAGCACCTTTTCTGTCATACAAACCAGGAGCGTATTGAAACCAGGCTTGTAAATACTGGCCTTATCCAGCCAATATTGCAGGGCCATAAGTCCCGCCCAGTGGGGAATGTTTGTATACAGGGAGGTGACATCCAAAGTACATAGCAGCCAACCCGATTCTAGCTGTGTATCCGAAATAATAGAAAGAAACTGGGTTGTGTCCTGAATTCTAGAACGTATGAAAACCAAAAGTGGTTTTAAATATAAAGTGAGAAACTCAGACAAGGGCTCTGTCAAAGAGCCTCTGCCTGATACTATCGGTCTACTGGGTGGTCTTTTGGGATCCTTATGAATTTTCGGCAGAAAATAAATGTACTGCTTAGTTGGATAATCAACCTTCAAATGGTAACATACTTCATTATTAATAATGCTCTCCTCTTCAGCCATATCTAGAAAGTGATCAATGTCTTGTTTGAATTGCATGGTTGGATCAACATCCATCTCTTGATAATGGATGCTGTTCCAGAGCTGACGCTCACCCTCAGCTTCATAGTCCTCCAAATCCTGAACCACCACAGCTCCCCCCTTATCCACAGGGACAACAACAATTTCCTTGTTGTTAATAAGCTTATCTAAACATATTCTCTGCTGTTTGCCCAAATTATCCTTCACCGTACCCTGCTTTAACAGTTGTAGATGTAAATGTTTAAGGGCAGCAATTTGAAATGCTTGAACATTGGGTAGCATCGGTGGCCTGAATTTGGAGGACCTGAAACGAAAATTCCTCAATTCAGAGGCAACCTCCTCAGAATCATGAAAAAACGATTTTAAATTCAAATTACGACAAAAATTCACCACATCCTGTGCAAAATAATGCTCCTGGACAAAAAAAAAAACGGGCACAAAACTTAATCCTTTATTCAGCACATCCACCTGTTGTTCATCCAATACTACAGAAGAAATATTGTGCACATTATCAACTTTAAAATATAGATTTTTAGTTTTATGGTTATTGATCATATTAGGTGTCAGCACAAACAATCCCATGCTTTACATGAAATTCTTAATAACAAAGAGAAAATGTGGATCATTAAATCGGGGGTTCTTTTTCCCCCTGGCTTGAATGATTAATTTTGAAGCATACCCATTCAAATTATGTATTTATATTTACTTTTGGACTGTATGTATTTAATTCCTTTTGCTGTATGTGTTTTGTATTTTCTTTTTATACACTAGAGGGCGCTCCAGGCCTGTAAGAGTTAAATAAGACAAAGAAGACAGCATGTTACGTTTATCCAATTTTTGCATCATGTTTGGTTGCTGAGGAAGGCTGTTGCCGAAACCGGTACAACCATGTTGGTGTACTGAGTTATTTTTTGCTGTCTTGTCATGTAATAAATCTTTGAATATGCCTCAGGAGTCGGGTGCTGGCTTCTTCTTTTTGGATTGATTCTGGTTCATGGCCGTGCACATGTCGTTCGAGCAGGGGCTATTGGAATTATTTTGTTTAAATTGTTTTTTCATGATTCTGAGGAGGTTGCCTCTGAATTGAGGAATTTTCGCTTCAGGTCCTCCAAATTCAGGCCACCGTTGCTACCCAATATTCAAGAATTTCAAAATGCTGTCCTTAAAGATTTACATCTACATCTGTTTAAACAGGGTACGGTGAAGGATAATTTGGACAAACAGCAGAGAATATGTTTAGATAAGCTTATTAACAACAAGGAAATTGTTGTTTTCCCTGCGGATAAGGGGGGAGCTGTGGTGGTTCGGGATTTGGAGGACTGTGAAGCTGAGGGTGAGCGTCAGCTCCGGAACAGCATCCATTATCAAGAGATGGATGTTGATCCAACCATGCAATTCAAACTAGACATTGATCACTTTCTAGATATGGCTGAAGAGGAGGGCATTATTAATAATGAAGTATGTTACCATTTGAAGGTTGATTATCCAAGTAAGCAGTATATTTATTTTCTGCTGAAAATTCATAAGGATCCCAAAAGACCGCCCGGTAGACTGATAGTATCAGGCAGAGGCTCTTTGACAGAGCCCTTGTCTGAGTTTCTCACTTTGGATTTAAAACCACTTTTGGTTTTCATACGTTCTAGAATTCAGGACACAACCCAGTTTCTTTCTATTATTTCGGATACACAGCTAGAATCGGGCTGGCTATTATGTACTTTGGATGTCACCTCCCTGTATACAAACATTCCCCACTGGACGGGACTTATGGCCCTGGAATATTGGCTGGATAAGGCCAATATTTACAAGCCTGGTTTCAATACGCTCCTGGTTTGTATGACAGAAAAGGTCCTTACTCATAATGTCTTTTATTTTAAAGACAGATGTTTTGGCAACTCCAGGGCACTGCTATGGGGGCATCTTTTGCCCCCATTTATGTGGATTTATTTATGGCGTATGTGGAAGAACAGGTTATTTATGATACTAGCCACAATATTTATATCAATGAAATGGACATCTGGAGAAGATATCTTGATCCTTCAAGCCCATGCGTTCGACATTCTCTGTCTTACAGAAACTTGGCTAAAACCCTATACTCAGGACCAAGAAATAATCCCACCTGGTTACAATATCCTTAGATGTGACCGCACTTCACAAAAGGGTGGCGGCGTAGCAATCCTATTCAATTCTGAACTCCTTGTTTCTCCCTATCATGTAGCACTACCCTCAAATACCAATGCTGAGACACTTTCGTCAAACTCCAACTTAATAGCTCTAAATCTATATATATAATCTGTTCTTATATCCCTCCAGGTAATAATATCACTACCCTTGAAAACATACTTAGCAGCCTATCCACTCACCTACCTCAAGAAACAACAGTACTAGGAGATTTTAATATAGACTGGACCTTATGTAACTCTTCCAACCCTAAGACCCACATAAACCTATTTGGTTTCACTCAAATAATAATTACCCCCACCAGAATCCATAAACCTAGTACCAAACAAGCCACTCTGGACTAGATACTAATTAACAGTCACCCTGAAACATACTTGACAGGATCACTCCCAGATGACATCAGTGACCACATTCTAACCTACATAGTTAAGCAAAAGAAACCTAGCCCCAAAGACAACATATTTATCACCTATCGGTCAAAAAAATAATTTCAATCTGAGTCCTTTATTAATGAACTAAAAGCCTGCAACTGTTCATTACTAAAGCTACTTAATCTGGATGATGCTGTCTCCTTCTTTAATTCTAAATTCCTTCAAATCCTGAACAGCCCTGCTCCCATCCACTCCTCTAGAGTCAGTACCAGAATAGCTCCTTGGCTTACAAAATAAACCAAAGATAAAATGGTCCTACGGAACAAAATTTGGGCAAAATGGAGAACCTCCAAAAGCCCAGCAGATCATCTCTACTTTAAACAGTTAAGAAATGCCGTCAAAAAAGATATAATCTTAGACAAAAAAAACTATTATTCCCATCTTCAACACTCAAACTCTAATAATCCTCAAAAGTTTTGGTCTGGCATTAATAAACTCCTCAAACAAGGCCAGGCTAGAACTTCCTCTCCCAGCTTTATCCCCCATAACAACCCTCTGCAAATAGCTAATGCTTTTAACAACTACTTCATTGAAACTATTCAAATCCTTACTAGAACACTTACACCCATTACACCCACTTCTACACAACATACCAACAATCCCCCCCCTACATTTACAACCAGTACCAACTACCTTTATCTGCAAACTCCTTCAAAAACTTAAACCTTGCACCCCTTCTGCTGACTGTCTCCCAGCAGAATACCTTCAAATCGCTGCTAAAGCCTTCGCATTCCCTGTTTCAATCCTTATAAACAGAACTATCTCAGAAGGTTACATCCCTTCTCTATGGAAAATCTCCCATATAATCCCCTTACACAAAGGAGGCAAATCCACTGAAATCTCCAACTATCGTCCAATTGCTTTACTCTCCCCTTTAGCTAAAATCATGGAAAAAATGTATCCACCATCAACTACTTCAGCACCTTCTCCACAATAACTTGCTTGCTAATTGCCAACACGGTTTCAGACCCTTTCATAGTACTACATCTGCCCTGCTAACTTTTACTGGCTGTATTAACAAGAATCAAAACAACAACTCTCTCTCATCTGCTCTATTTATCGACCTATCTAAAGCCTTTGACATGGTTAATCATAACCTACTTATCAATACACTAAAAGCACAGCATCTTGACCAATAAGCAATCCTTTGGTTTAAATCCTATCTTGAAAACAGAAAGCAGGCAGTACTCTGGGACAATAAACTATCCACACCCCTCCCAGTGGACACTGGTGTACCCCAAGGCTCTATCATAGGACCTCTTCTTTTTTCCATTTTCAATAATGATCTCCATACTGCTTTTCCACAAACTTCCTGTATACAATATGCTGATGACTCTACACTTGTCTGTACTGCCAAATCTTCCTCCTCCCTCCAGACCCTTACCCAAACTGTATTTAATAAAGTAGAAATATGGTTTAACAAATGCTGCCTCCTCCATAACCCCAAAACAAAACGTTTACTATTTACTCCCACCCAAAAATCACCGCAAATCCACTTTACCATTACCTCTAACAATGGTACTTGTATTTCCCCCGACTCTACTGCTCATCTCCTTGGAATAACTATTGACCATAACCTCACCTTCGATGACCATGTTAACAATACTATAAAAAACATCAATAAAAAACTAGGCTCTCTGTACAGAATTAAACCCTTTCTTACCCCATTAGCTAGGAAATCTATTGCCCAGACTCAGCTTACATCTACCCTGTTCTGTGCATCTGCCATATATACCAATCTATCTAAACATAATCTTTCCAAGCTGGAAATGAGCTATAATAACATCACTAGATTTTCCACTGGCTCCTTATAGAACCCACCACTGTTGCAACCTGCAACAACTCAGTTGGTTAGAACTACAGAAGCAACTACAATATAATCAACTTCTGATTGCTCAAAAAATTCTCCACCACCCTACTAACACCCCTATCCTTTCTAATCTGATCTCCCCATACAAAAATCTTACAACACTACGCTCAGCTAACAAGTTACACATTGGCAACAATATATCAAATAACAAAGCAGGAGATTCACTCTTTTCCAATGTGGTTGGTAGAATCTGGAACAAGCTTCCTGACACACTCACTTCTTTTTTCCATTTTCAATAATGATCTCCATACTGCTTTTCCACAAACTTCCTGTATACAATATGCTGATGACTCTACACTTGTCTGTACTGCCAAATCTTCCTCCTCCCTCCAGACCCTTACCCAAACTGTATTTAATAAAGTAGAAATATGGTTTAACAAATGCTGCCTCCTCCATAACCCCAAAAAAACAAAACTTTTACTATTTACTCCCACCCAAAAATCACCGCAAATCCACTTTACCATTACCTCTAACAATGGTACTTGTATTTCCCCTGACTCTACTGCTCGTCTCCTCAGAATAACTATTGACCATAACCTCACCTTCGATGACCATGTTAATAATATTATAAAAAACATCAATAAAAAACTAGGCTCTCTGTACAGAATTAAACCCTTTCTTACCCCATTAGCTAGGAAATCTATTGCCCAGACTCAGCTTACATCTACCCTGTTCTATGCATCTGCCATATATACCAATCTATCTAAACATAATCTTTCCAAGCTGGAAATGAGCTATAATAACATCACTAGATTTGCCACTGGCTCCCCTTATAGAACCCACCACTGTTGCAACCTGCAACAACTCAGTTGGTTAGAACTACAGAACCAACTACAATATAATCAACTTCTGATTGCTCAAAAAATTCTCCACCACCCTACTAACACCCCTATCCTTTCTAATCTGATCTCCCCATACAAATATCTTACAACACTACGCTCAGCTAACAAGGTACACATTGCCAACAATATATCAAATAACAAAGCAGGAGATTCACTCTTTTCCAATGTGGTTGGTAGAATCTGGAACAAGCTTCCTGACACACTCACTTCTCTCTCCTCTACACAACTCTTTAAGAAACATCTCAGATATTACCTAAAAGGACAATGGCTTTGTCCCTGCTCTAAGCCTGATTAAAACATACTTTTACTTTTTTGCCCCCCCTCCTCTCATGCTTTTTAACAAACCCCACCCCTGTGAGTCGCTGACTTTTGACTACCAACCCATTTTTTACCTGCTCTTTGTCCTGCCTTGTTTCTACTTTATTTTTTTATTTTTCTTTTGCTTTTTCTTTTCTTTCCCTTACTTTGTGATTTTGGATTTAAGTTTCTTGTCTCTCAAATGAATGTTGATGCTTAATTATGTTAACTGTTGCATGATTATATTTGCAACCCCTCTGTAGAATTAAAATATGATTATGCTATATCTACTGTAATGTCTCTGTACAGTGTTCACAATACTAACTTCTGTTCTTGTTATGCCGTATAATTGTAGCTAGTCTTTTTTTTTGCTAAGTTTTTAATACCTTAATGAATTTGTACATGGAGCTTTTCTCCCCAGGCCTCTGCTGAAAATGGATATGTATCCAGCTAGACTAGCCTGGTCAACAATAAATAAATAAATAAATAAATGCCTGTTGGTTGGTGTGGAGGGCAGATACAGAATTCCTCATGGAATTTTTGGAATATCTGAACGGCAATGTATGGGGTATTGAGTTTAAGTTAACCTATTCTAGATCTGAAATAACATTCTTGGATGTCCTAGTTAAAAGAACAGATTAGGACACTTTAGAGAGTGAAATATTTAGGAAATTTCCTCGATTCGATACCCTATTACATGCTACAAGTTTCCACCCCCAACACGTCATCAAGAATATCCCTAAGTCACAATTTCTTTGTGTTAAAAGAATCTGTTCCAGTTCTTTCACATACGACCATTATAGAAGAGATCTAGTATGCAGGTTTAAAAGTAGGGGTTATCAAGGAGGTGACATCCCTAGGACCAACCGATTGGCAAACCAGCAAGTTAGATTTGAATTATTATCATATCGGGTTTGTGATTCTCAACAACCACAAAAACTCAGATTATTTACAACATATGGGAGAAATACAGTTGGTTTTATGAACATCATTCATAACCATTGGCATTTATTAAGATCAGATGAGGTCCTGAATAGTTATATAGGTGATCGGTGTTATTATTCATTTTGTAAAGGGCGGTCTTTGGGATCCTTATTTAGTCACTATAAGAGAGTTTATGATAAGGGTCTGCATTCAACTACTCAAATCAATGTGTTTGGTCAATCTATATTGGGTTGCTATACATGTGGTCATTGTACTTACTGTCCTAGGGTGTTAAAATCCCAGACTTTTTCTTCACATAATTGTCCACAGGTCTATAATGTTTTATTTTTTGCTAATTGTAGCACTTCTTGGGTTATTTATTTGGCTCAGTGCAATTGTCAAGCATTTTATGTTGGACAAACCTCCTGTCCTTTTAAGCTAAGGATAGGGGAACACCTGAGTGACATTAAGAATAAAAAGAGTTCTAGCTCCTTGTATAAGCACATTTCTAAACATCCTACGGGAATTTTTAGTTTTATGGTTATTGATCATATTAGGTGTCAGCACAAACAATCCCATGATTTACATGAAATTCTTAATAACAATGAAAAAATGTGGATCATTAAATTGGGGGCTCTTTTTTCCCCCTGGCTTGAATGATCAATTTTGAAGCATACCCATTCAAATTATGTATTTATATTTACTTTTGGACTGTATGTATTTAATTGCTTTTGATGTATGTGTTTTGTATTTTCTTTTTATACACTAGGGGTACTCCAGGCCTGTAAGAGTTAAATAGGACAAAGAAGACAGCATGTTAGGTTTATCCCATTTTTGCATCATGTTTGGTTGTTGAGGAAGGCTGTTGCCGAAACCGGTATAACCATGTTGGTGTACTGAGTTATTTTTTGCTGTCTTGTCATGTAATAAATCTTGGAATATGCCTCAGGAGTCGGGTGCTGGCTTCTTCTTTTTGGATTGATTCTGGTTCATGGCCGTGCACATGTCGTTTGAGCAGGGGCTATCGGAATTATTAAATTTTCAAGTTCTTCATCACCCTTTCCTCCCACAATGAGAGTTCTTCAATGTACCCTTTTGATTCAATGGTCTATAATATAGCACCCACTACACACTCAAATTCATCTAACACCAATTTTCACATATTATATAAGTTGGTGGTTGACCTCCCCAATGCTGTTAGATAGTCAACCATTCTCCCCACCACCTCCAATAGCTACAGTAACCATAGATACCTCCTTCATGGGGTGGGTGGGCATTTCAAAGGGAAGACATTCCAAGGTTCTTTTCATTCATGGAGGCTAGTCTTCACATCAACATCTTGAAGGTGAAGGCAGTCCACCTTGCAGTGCAGGCTTTCAGGACTCCATTCTTGGGGTGGGATTTCTATCTAGATGGAAAACATGTCAGTAGTATATCAGAAAGCAAGGGGGAATCTGCTAGTATCCACTTTGCTGGGAAGCCATGAGATTGTGGCAATGTCTTCCCATTGCTTTCTCATATCAATACACATTCTGGGGACTTCCAGTGTTCTAGTGAAGAAGCTGAGCAGGTCCATTCTTCTGCCTTATGAGTGGCCCATTAATAAAACAGTGGCAATGCAAATCTTCAGTCACTGTGTCCAACCTTGCTGTGATCTTTTTACTTTGCACCTGAACAACAAGTGCAGCAGATACTCTGCCCTGATTCATCCAGAGGTCCAAACACTGAGGAAAGCTCTAGTCCACAATTGACCTCTGGGTATTCTATATGCCTTTCTTCCCATACCTTGATGACAAAATTTATTCAGATGGTGAAAGGCCAGAGTAATCTTCATTGCCCTTTTCTGGCCCCAGCAAGTGTGTTTCCTATTCCTCTGGCCTCACCTAGTACATATGTCCTGGACATTGGATTACTATCCAGATCTTCTGAGTCACCCATCCAGGCAGCCTCACATGGATCTATAGACCTTAAAGCAAACTATACACATGGTTCTATCAATTCTAACTTGCCAGAGATAACTGAGAGAAAACATGCAATGCTGCTAGATAAAAAGTGTTTGATTCCAAATTTTCAGCACACTCATAAATACGACAACCTTATGGCATATGCCACTGGTACTACCTCTTCATAGCATATATTTTCACACCAATAATATAAACATCTTTTTGACAAAACTCTAAAATGGTAGTGATGTAATTCATAAAGCAGGGCACAGTAGATGGCAGCCTTCTAATAAAATAATCCCAAGTTTTTACTTGCTCTGAGACACCACATTGTGAATTTATATTCCCCAAAAAGGGAACAACTTTTCAAGTATATATAGAAAAATCTCCTTCAGAGACGAGTTTTAAAGCCATGTAAATAGTGAACTTCCAAATCAGTGCTCACTGTTAGGCAAATAATTCTTTGTTACAAGCAAGTTTAATGTGTCTTCTAGCAATACATATTGTAAGTTTTTTTTTTTTTTTACAAAAGTATAAATGTTCTTTGAACTCTTTTTTGATACTTCCTTTGATAGCAACCAGTCAGTGTGGCACATTCTAATTGATGTGTAATTTTTTAGTTTATTACATGCATCATTATGTTACATGCAAGACTTCATACAAATGTAATTGCAGTAAACACTATCTCATCAGACCTACAGTGAAAATTGGCCATGATGCCTGACAGTGCAGTAAAGTAAACATACATAAATAAATAAATACATGTTGCAAATATGTTGTTAGCAGTGTTGCAACATTGCCAAGTTTCACGTTAGTTGAAATACCCATTAGATAAAAATAATGCATCGACCACAATAGAAATGTTTCACGGTTCTTATTTCTGTTGTAGTTGGCTACCACATCCATTTTCTTATATAAGAGGGGTGTCTCATTGCTTATGGTAGTTGTGTGTGTGGCATGGCTAGATTCTGAGTAATGCATAAAAAAAAACAAAAAATATCCCCACTGCAGCAGAAAGACATTTCCTTGGGATGTCATATTCTTCTCTTTGGCTCTAATTTCAGAGCAAGTCTGGCTCTGGGGACCCAGTGATTGAGGCATGGCACCACAAGCAGCTGATTATCAGCTATTCAGACAGCAAAAAAATATACAAAAAAATGAAGACAGCAGCACATTAAAAAAGATGGTGTTTCTTTTTTTTCCTTACTTTTCAAAGAATGACACCTTCTGGCTATGGCATCTAGTAGTTTGCAGAGCTGTTGGCACATTGGTACAGATGTCAACAACTGACAGCATTTATTGGAAAACTGAGAAAGCATTAAAAGCAGTATCCATTATTTCAGGCTATCACATTGGACTGCTAGGCATAGGCTATGTTCCCATGAATCAAATAGCTTGTCATATATTGGAAGTCATCTGACCTGTCACCCACCCCATTTTAGCTGAATTAGGAAAGCAAATGAGACTTGTTAATGCACAGATGGATAATGATCAGATGAAAAGAAATAAAACAAACCATTCCTGTAGCTCAGTAAGGAATCATATTCATTTTGCCTTTAGAAAGATACTGACGGACTAAGTAACTGAAAATGTCACAGTCTTACACAGGTAATAGCAAGATAAGGATTAGAAAGTCGGTTTAGTACCACTACCCAATCTAAAAATATAAATAAAAATAACAGAAAAAGAAACACTAAAGAACCACATTTGGTTTCCTATTGTTCACAACAATCTTTTTTTTTTTCGGAATAATACTGCCACACTCTCATCTTACAAAATCATAGTAGAAAAAATGTATTGGGTCTTAGTCATGCCAGAAATGAAAGTCAAAGTTGTGCCTCTGCAGAGAGAGAGAGAGAGAGAGATGTACATATTCAGTGTGTTTTCTAGGTACTGACTAGTTAGGTGCAGTAAGAGTGAAATGGCTCATTAACCAACACCTCCCTCTGTTAGGTTCTTTTATAGTCCAAAATCAAGGACCTCCATTTCTCCCAATCTAATGATCCTTGCAGTATGATGATGAACACTCTGCAAACTATAAGCACAGTCTATTGGTGCCTAAAGATACTTACTCGCTGAAGCACCATCTGCAGTCAAAGAGGGGTAGCTATCTGTTCAAATGTACAGTCAGGGCTCAGTATGACAGTAGTATTTGGTTACCATGGCAACTGAAAGCTTAAGCTACTAATATTTTAAATCAACACCCTCCACAGTCTACTCTTCACCTACCTTATTTTTATTAAAAAAATACATTTCCTGACTTTGCTTAAATGGTATTGTAAGATTCAGGATGAACAATACTTCCTTTACAGCTATCCTCCTGGTACATAGGTAAATGATTACCTGCTGCCCTGTTTCACCACATCAGTCTGATTTCCATGGCACAATGCAAATAATTTCCTTCCACATGAATCTCACCATTAATATTACTTGCTTATTGATTAGAAGATATTTCAACAGTACACATGAAAATGGAATAAGGACTACTGGTGAGCATAGTGTGAGCTGTAAAAACTTTGTCTTTATGCATCTATAGTTCTATGATATTACCAAAGGAATTTTGATTATGATCCAGGAAACAGCATATACCTGACAAGCAGCCATGTCACCTGCTGCAGTTTTTCTCAGAGCACTAGTAATCTAGTCTGAAATATTATGCTCAAAAACTTCCAGTTTATCTGTGTGTGTATCCAGTGCATGCAAATTTCTTCTAGGTCTTCCAATTGAAATACTAAATGGGGAAGAGCATTTGTGAGGTAAGATGACTCAGTCAACAGTTCCTTCTGTTCTCATCTCCCACCTACACCTTTCTTGACAGATACTTTTATTAAAATTTAGCATCTGTCTTGTAAAAAGCACAAATTAAGTAGGTGGTCTGGAGGCAAGGTAAAGATACATTTCATAATCTACTTTTATGATTATCGTAGTTGTCTCAGCTCTATAAGGGATGCATTTTGCAAAGTGTAGTGTGTTATTTCATTTTACGTTGAAGCTTTAGGCCGGATTGCTTTATTGAGTTCCTTAGCAGACATTCTTAAGAGCATATTTTTGCACAAATGATAATTTAGTTCACGTAACTTATTTGGGCTTAGCTACCAAAGCCATTGTCAGGTATTTTTCCTATTAGTTGCAACTTGAGATATCATTGATTTCTTAGGTGTAATGAGACAATGGAGTGTCATGACATAAATGTCAGAAGATTGATACAACCGTCTAAAACGATACTGCAAAACAAACACTTATAGCAACTAATTGCTGTTTCATCTTGGCATTTCCTGCTTCCTATTTTTGTCTTGTAGCACTTTCTAAAGAATAATAACACAGAACCTGTTTACTTCTTTTCTCTTATGTCACAGTTTTTATACTGCTATAAATACATTTATATCTACAGTAAAATGCATTCAGTAATTACAAATGTAAACAGAATACATGGACAAAATACATATTGGTGTTCACTTTATCTGATATGTTTCAGTTGTTTCTAACTTAATAATTTAAAAACACTGCAGATGCATATAGATATATGCTAGACTGTTAATAGTTGCTTGCATGCTAATCGTTTGCAGTATACCTGCTCCCTGCCAACTGCTCAAAAAAACAAGTGCTCTAACTCCCACTAACCTAATCTCTCATTTCTACATAGCCCCTCCAACGCCTGATCCTATAAACTACATAAACTTACCCAAAACTAAGCCCTAAACCAAAAACTTCCACCCAGTTGACTCCTCAGTCCATTACCTTAAACTTCCTCTCTCTTTTCATAGCCATGTGATTGCTTTGGAAACCTAAAACTCTGACCCCTTCCCTAAACCTAAATAGCACAATTACTTCTTAACCCTAAAACTCCCTTTCTGCTCCCTAAACCTAATACTCCAACCCTGTCCCTAAACCCAAATTCTCTGATCTCTCCCTAAACATAACACTCTCTTTCCAGTCCCTAAACCTAAACCTAAAATACCCCTCTCAGCTCCTGCCTGCTCCTCCTCCACACAGCTGTTTGCCCAAACTCACATTTGAGCACAAGCAGCAGTCTAGCAGAACTACAAGGCACTTGAGTCCTTGGATGTAAGACAGTGTTTCAAGTGCTTAGGACTACAGCACACATAGTGAACCTGATATATTCTTTAAGGGACATATGTTGGATATTTTTTTTTACTTAATATCAGATATCTAATAAAATCCAGCCATGGGTCATCAAGGTGGCCTGATCTGTTTAAACATCTACAAGTGTTGCATCTAGAACTAAAATATATTGTCAGTACTTTCCAAAACAAACCAAAAGTGTGTATTGTTGGGAACTGTTGTGCTGAAAAGGGTACAAAATGTAATGGACTGCAGATAAATCTATTAGTTGCCAGGGCATGTATTTAAAAAATATATATATTAGTATTGCATCCTACCATTGTCAACAAGAAACTTTAAATACTCACTGATCAACTCTCATTCAGATAGATAAAATGTTACACACTGTCCTTTACCTTTAACACTTGTGCTTTTCAGGGAACTGCTCTATTCTGCCACTGCAGCATTTACAGGACCTTAAAATGTAATATCTTACTGAGAAAATTATTGTGTTGTCACTCATATTAAAGCCCTGTTAAGTTTTTGTCCACATGTTCTGAGCCTATAAAATGTGTTCCTACCTTCACATTTATGTTATTTATTTATTTATTTATTTATTTATTTATTTTGTTTGTTTGTTTGTTTGTTTGTTTGTTTGTTGGGTAATGTCCAACTGGGCATGAGGCTCATTTTCAGCAGAGGCCCAGGGAGAAAAGCTCCATACAAATGGACAGTATTAAACAATCAAATTGAACATGCATTAATCAACAATGTACAAAGCAAGTCAGTAAAAAAATTAGTTATATAACAATAAATAGCAAATAATTAAGAAATTATAAAATTTAACAAAAAATGGCACAGTTAGAGATAAAACTGGCCGCACGAGTTAATAGTGAGAACAGTGTGATACAGTAATTGCAAGACAGAGAAATGCAGTCTACATAACAGTTAAAGACAAATCAGTATATGTGTATACATTGTTAACTGAAACTGAGTGTAGAATCAAGATAGCCTTCAGCAGTTAATAGTTGAAGCTGTGAGAATGAGTAATGTAAGGGAGTAGTAGGTAGCTTAACCAGGAGTATGGCAGGAACAGAGCCAGTGTTTTGCTAGATGTTCCTTAAGGAGGTTTTTAAACTCATGAATGCTGGGGTTTTTGGCCATAGGTTGAGGAAGAGTTTTCCACAGTTTGGCAATTTTATGGGGAAAAAAAGGTGGTGCACTGTGTGTTGTGGGCTTGGGTAATCTTTAACAATAGTTTATTTGAGTATCTCAGCAGTCTAGGATTGCTGTTGGGTTGGACTAGATTGGTGAGTGCCGGGCAGTTGTTAGGTTTGTGAATTATATTGTGGGCTATGGACAGTTAGTTAAATGTTAGAAGGTTTGGTAGTTCTAATCATTTAAGTTGGGAGAGTACAGAGCAGTGGTGGGTTCTATAAAGGTGGCCTGTGGCAAACTTGGCGATTTTGTTGTAGCATGATTCCAGATTATTTAGGTCAGATTTATGAATGTTTGTAAATACTAGGGACCCATAGAGGAGGTTGAAGAGTAGATGTGTGCGGGTAGTCGCTAGTCTGGCATTGTTTGTAAGGTAAGGATTAATTCTGTAAAGGGTGCCAAGTTTGGAGTGGACTTTTTTGATAGTGAAGGAGATGTGGGTGTCAAACCTTAGGTTATCATCAATTGTGACACCTAGAAGTTTGGCTTGGCTGGTGGAATCTATTTTGGTTCCATTTGTGGAAAAGTAAAAAGTGGAGTTAGACATATTTTGGGTTTATTGTAATTGAAGACAAGTAACTTGGTTTTGTTGGGGTTAAGTATGAGTTGATGGCTAGTAAAGCAGTTTTCTATGTCCTGAAAGATTTTTGCATTTTTGTTTGTAGGCCCTGGGGGGTGGGGGCTGTGCAGATTAATGTAGAGTCATCGGCGTATTGGACTATGGAGGCTAGTTGGGTTGAAGAGCTGAGGTTGTTAGTAAAAATTGTAAACAGAAGGGGGCCAAGTATGGATCCTTGGGGTACACCAACAGTGATGGATAGAAGGGGGGACAGGGTGTTCTCCCATCTGGTGGTTTGCTAATGGTTAGAGAGATAACTATGGAACCAGGACAGGGCTGTTGTGTTGAGGCCATGGGATGATAGTTTATTTAGTAGGATTTGGTTGGAGATGGTGTCAAAGGCTTTTGACATGTCAAGGAATATGGAGGAGACCATTTGGCCTCTGTTTATAAGATCTTGAATGATGTTTGTGAAAGACAGCAGGGCAGTACTGGTACTATGTTTTGGCCTAAAGCCGTGCTGTGTGGGGGAGAAGAGATTGTGATTAAGGAGGTGGGCAAGGAGTTGGGAGTGAATGCATTTTTCTAAGATTTTGACTAGAGGGGAGAGTATGGCTATGGGATGGTAGTTAATTAGATCCTAAGAGGGGCCACCTTTGTGTAGGGGAATGATGTAGAATATTTTCCATAGATGGGGTACATATTGTTCAGAGATAGAACAGTTGATTATGAATGATGCAGGATAGGTGATTGAGGAGGCAGCAGTTTTAAGGAATTCGTTAGGCAATTTATCAGCTGCTAGACAGCAGGGTTTGGAAAGGAGAGATTTTATGTAGTTTGTTTGAATTGGGATGAAAGAGAAGGGGATGGGGGAGTCAGAAGAGGGAAGTGGTACAGTGAGAGGTTGATTAGTTGGATTACCAAGAAGAGATGTAATTGAGTTAATGAAGTAAGTATTAAATTGTGTAGCTATTGAGTCTGAAACCTTGGAGTTGGTGGGGTGTAGGGGTATAGCCTGGGTTGAGAAGATTGCTAATGTTTTGCCAAAATTTTATGGGGTTAAATTGGTGGGTTTGCTGATCTGAAAGGAAATAGTTTTGCTTGTCTATTTTTATCTGTCTCTTAGTCTGGTTACGTAGCTGCTGATATGCTGTGTGGTGTATGTTATTTTTGGTAGTGTGGTAAGTTGACCATGCCCTGTCTCTTTGCTTCAGCAGTGCTAGGGTATATTTAGATAGCCAAGGTATGAGCATAGTTTTTGCTCTTATTTTTCTTGTGGGTGCTAGATTGCTGAGTATTTTAAGAAAGGTATTGTTGAAGTAAAAGACTGCCTGATCAAGTGGGAGGTTTCTAAGAGGTGACCAGTTAATTTGCTGAAGATGATGGTTGAAAGTGTAGGGGGAAAAGTTTTTTTGTTTCTGATAAATTTATATATTGTGTTGGTTTGTGTCTGAGCTCATTTTATGTACAGGAAGGTAGGTGAGTGGTCACTGATGGAATTCGGAAGGCAGCCTGCTAAAAACCTAGATTGGGTTTGTTAGTTAGTATCCAATCTAGTGTGGACTGCTTTTTAGAATCTTTATCTAGCCGGGTTGGACAGGATATGGTTTGGGTGAAATTGAAGAGATTTAGGAAATCGGAGGGGCTGTTGGTGTTGCAGGAATGCAAATCCAGGTTAAAATCACTCAGGATAATGGTTTCCTGGCTGAAATTAGTTGATGCCCAGGTGAGAAGATTCTCAATTATGGGTAGGTTGTTATGATAATAATAGATTTGCTAGGGTTTATTACTGGACATGTTGTTAGGATTTCGGATTTAGGCAGGTCAGGTGGGGCACTGTTTAATAGCTCCAGTTTGAGTGTGTCTTTATACATAATAGCAACGCCACAACCCCTTTTGTTTGGTCTATCTAATCTAATTATGTTATATCCATTTGTAATAATGTCCTTGTCTTTGATGTGGGGCTTTATCCAGGTTTCAGTTATTGCTGCAATGTCAGGTAAGTAGGAGTTAAGGGTTGCATGGGATTCAGTAATTTTATTTATGATACTACGGAGGTTAAAGTTGATAAAGACTAGGTCCGTGTTGTTGGTCTTTGGAAGTGGGGGAAGGGAGGGTGGTTAGTAGTATGTTGGGGAGAGATTGGTGGACGGCTTGGTGGGGAAATGGTTGGTTAATGAGGGGTGTTGATGAGAGGGCCAGGGCTCGGGTGGATGTCAGCCTGGAGTTTAATTTGTGTTATATTGCATAGAGTGATTTGTCTGAATTTATTGGTAAGTTTTACATATCTGTGAGTGGAAGGGTAAGTCCTATGTGTGGGTAAATGTTTGAAAGGTAGGAGGAGACAGTTAGTTGTGTTGTAGAGCTGTGAGCTAATGGTTGCATATGGTGGGTGTGGCTCTTTCTAGTTATTTAAAAACAAATCATATTAAGGGAGTTCTACTTACTTTCTGTTTCTTCACTTACTGAATTTTCAAAAAATGATTAACATTCCTCTGAGCTCCATAGCCAGCAAATTTTAGAAAAATGTGGTGCAAGCTGTGGACCAAAGTAGTTATGAATTATATTAGGGGAGATTCTGGCAGCTGCCAGGAACCAGCATTCCAATGGGATCTGTGACCCTCTAATCAGTATCTAATTTTACCTAAGTTTTGCTATGTTTGTCACTTCTAATTTATTTTAGTTAGCGTATGTGCTGAACATAACAAATATTAATCATTGCATTTAATTTTAGGATTACTTTTAAACTGCACCACAAATATGCACCCATGCATACTGTTGGTGTGTATCATCTGCACATGCACTGAATGGGACAGTGTAATGTTGTCTGGAAAGGGGTGCTTTCTTTCTTTCTTTCTTTCTTTATTATAATGACCATTTGTGCGTATTTAAAAGCGAATAATAGGATACTCAGATTGTTCTGATGAAGCTCGTAACATACGAGTGAAAGCGCTTAACGTTTGTATCTTTTCATGGTGATTAAAACTTTAAAATTTTATAACAGTTCAAGTGAGCGACGATTTTTTGTGGCATTTATCTCACGATCACAAATTTGTGTACAACAATATAGCATAGCATTGTGGATTACAGCGTTTTACTGTGGACTGTTTCTGTTTGGTTCCGATCCTTTTACGAGTGTTGGCAGCGGTTTGTATTGTAACTTTTGGCCTTTCAAGTGTGTTCCAAACGCTGAGTTCAGTAGTTTATTATAATGAAGAAATATTTATTTACTATAAAAATAAATAATGATAGTACATGGTGGCCATATCTAATGTGACCACAACTTTCTACTATTTCCATTCGATACAATATTGAAACAGTTAAGAACAGAATACTATGTGAATATTAAACAACAAGGAACATAGCTGCACTAGTCCAGAATTCTGCTTTAACAGAGCAGCAATGCTAGGTAAGCTTTTTTTCCTTTCTTAAATCCTGGCAGCCAACAAGATATTAGCATTCAGTGCAGTAGATGATCATAGGAATAATTTACCTCTGGGGTTGCAAAACCATCATACTACGCTGTTTTAGGCAGTTGCAAAAATGCTAGATAGTAATACATTCTATTAAAAATATTACAAAAGCCAAACAAAAAAAAAATGAAAAATGACATCATTAACACAAATGCTACTTACTGATTAGCTGACTGTGGAGAGTAGCATATGCTATAAACCTTGTTCATTCATGTCCTCATCATATTCATTTTCTTCTAAGACAGTGTTATGCATGCAGTGCCCAAGCAATATTTGTATTATTATAATTATTAACTTTAAAATACTTTCTGCTTTGGCATTCTTTTATTTAGTGGTATTTTATATGCATGTATGTAGTCAGGCATAGCATACTGAAAGCAAGATTTGCACATGTTGGCAGACAATTTTCTTGAAGACGTTGACTAAGAAGCTTATTGAGAAACAAAAAGTAGGACAAAAATGGCACAACAGTTAAGATGGACTCTAGCAATGTCAAACGTGGCGGTAGCCATTGTCATTTAGTGCGTGTGTTTGCATAAAACAGACTAAGCTAAACACATTATGATTCAAATAACGTGGCTCATTTTGTCCCTGATTTTAATTAGCATTCTTGGTCTGTTCCTAATAAAATTTATGGCTCTCTGGCAAATCTTTGAGGATTGTAATCATTATATAATGAGAGATATCTAGGTTTCAGACTTTATATCCTACAGAAAATACATGACAATATAAAAACTCTTATTCTAACCAGTGTCTAAGCATATGAGAGAAGCATTTAAAAATCTATTTCTGATTCTGGGCCTTTGCCCCCATTATGTCTTGGCTTTGTCCTCAATTATTGTACTAAGAGGTTTATAGGCATTCTTTTAATCATAGATAGATGAAGCATAGATAGCAAAGTTTCTATAACTGATGGATGGGAGCTTCCTGTGGATGAATGCAACTTGACCTCTTACTTGCTCAGTTTAAACAGTCTGGCTTTGCAGAGCTAGAATGTACTTCTATGAAATAAATTAGGATATTTATTCTTTGGCTATGGATTATATGAAACAAATTTGAAGCTGTTCCTGATTTCACAGAATATCTCTGACTATGCCTCATATTTTTGGTCTGTGCATCATAAAAATGGGTTTTGCTGACAAATTAGTGAGGATTGCAGTCAATAAATAAGAGAGGTGCAGGCTGTGAATGAAATTAGCTCACATTCTTGTGATTTGCTCATTTTAAATTCTTACTTTGCAGGATTAGTGTGTATAAGTATGAAGTACTTTTTTTCTCTGACTTCTATTTGTGTGAAACAAAGCTGAAACTATACCTGAATTCACAGAATGTTCCTGACTTTGTCTCCTATATTTGGTCTGTTCCAACAAAAAATGGGAGGTTGTCTAGCAAATTATTAAGTTGCCCAATCATTAAATAATGGGTAGAGATGGCTGTGGATAAAAGCAACTTAGACTCTTGTTGTTTACTTATCTTAAAGTCTACTGATTGTGTAAAACACAATTGAAACTGTCCCTAATTTTGTAGAATACAGATGACATTACCACAGAGATTGGTCTGTTCTTCATTAAAATTTGTGGTTTTCTAATATATCATTGAGGCTTGCAGTCACTAAACAATAAAAAACTTTTGAGCTTTCAGACTTCATATATTTCAGAAAATGCATGCCAGTGCAAAAACTGTTATTCAAGCAACATCATAAGTTTATAAAATGAGACAATAAACTGAGACCCTAACTCCCTAAATTGGTGGTAAATCAGGTAGATGTAAAAGATCCCATGGCACCTATTGAAGGAGTAGGGTAGTTCCCTGATACCCAAGCTAAATTTAACCTAGTAGCATAAATAATACCCCAGGTATCCCCTGAAAAGTAGTTACTAACCTAGTTGGACAAATGTGGTCAGCAGAGGATAAATAATTAAAAATAAAATAAACTCAAAATCTGTCCCTGATTTTCAACATTTCTTCTTCATTATTTTTGGCAATTTTCCTTATTTTTATGCTAACTGTTGAGAGGTATTATTTTTATTATATTCAGATGATGTGTACACAAAGGTGGGTATAACTGCTCTGTGGTGTTAGGGGCTGCTTCTGGATGAAAGTAACTTGCCTTCTGGTCATTTGTTCAGTTAATCATCTGGCATTGCAGGACTAATGTGCATTTGTCTGTAAAAAGTTGGAATACTTATGACTAATGTTTATGTGAAACAAACTTGAAATTACATACCTCCCAACTATCCATGATTTTGTAGAATGCCCCTATTTTCCTAATATTTTTGGCTTCTTGCTCATGACATTTGTAATTTTCTGTAAAATCCTCGAGGGTTGCATCAATTAATGACAGACATTTGATTTTTAGATTTATATCCTTCACAAAATGTGCACTATTGCAAATACTGTTATTCTAGCAAATTTCTAAGTAAGTAAGAACATTATATAAAATCTGTATCTTATTCTTGGTCTTTGTCCATCATTATTTTTTGTCTTTGCCCTGATTCTTATATTAAGAATTAGAGTAGTATTATTTTTATAACAATCAAATGTACTGTGTATAGTGTAGTGTTTACAATTGCTGGGCAGGAATGTAGCTGTCTGTGGATGAAAGTAACTTATCCTTTTATTTGCTCAGTTTAAACAGACTGTCTTTGCAGGACTATTATGCATTTATGTGAAATAAATAGAAGTACTTGCACTACAGTGTGTGCTTGTGTGAAACAAACTTGTAATACATTTTTGCATCCTTAATTACTTATTTTTTTACCACAGACATCTGAGATGTACACAGTCTACAATGGGGCTATACTTGTTGCTTTAGGGGCCGTCTGTGAGTGAGAATGACTGACTGCAGTGCCATGATCAAGTTAAACAGTAATTAGCCTAGCTTTCTAGGACTCGTGTGCAGTTGTGTAAAGCAAGTTAAAGTAGTTTACTGTGACCATGTGTTTTATCACAATGAGACATTTGAGGTGTACACACTCAAGTGGCCATATTTGATGGGCATGGATATTGGTGAATTATAATGACAGAAATTCGAATAGTCTTAGCTCAGCAATGTGAATCCAAAAGAACATGAGCATTTATGTGGTCCAAAGAAAAATGTATGTGAGGGTATAGCCAGTAGTTTGAAACTGTCCAAGGCGCAAAGCATACTATATTATCATTCAGTAAAAACACAATCCAAGGTGGAATAGACCAACAAACCAGTCAGATGTATTAAAAAGACTTCTTTATTCCAACAAATGATCCAGCCAATAATGGCCCACAGAACAAGATAAAATACATGTTGAGTGCGCTTTCCCTTTGCCAAATACAAAGCTTCCTCAGAACAACAGTTATTCAAACATCAAATGCTTATATGCACTGTTAACTCATTAATTCATTGGATAATTGAATTCTTGTGTTCAACAATTATGATGTTAAAGTTGCACTATACAAAATCTCATAATCCAACTATGTTACATCTAAAATAAGAAATTGTTGTATTAAAAACACTGACCTTATGTTAACAATCAACATAAATAAATGAATGTGCAAAGTATATTATAAAAACTGGTAAACTCGCCTCCCTACTATAACTATATCAAAATGTGCTAAAAACCCACACAAAAAATATATATGTATTATCTAATTTATAATATTATGTGATATTAATAATATATTATAAAGTTATCCACTCACTGAATGGATCGTAATAAATTCTAAAAAATTATCTATTACAACTGAAGAGAATTGTTGTTATAACATGCTTCCTATATCCACTATTCAAAACCCTTTATTAATGGACATAGAAAATACATATAGAAAATAAATACCTACATCTGTATAACAAATTGTACACCATGTTTTATGTATTATGTACCTTACAATTTAGCCTGTCTTAATTTCAGTACACTACCTATACTAATATAGTCATTGAGACCCGGGGGTCTACTGGCATCAGTTCTGAGCTGCCAAAATAATTCACGAAACTCCACTCTGGATTCCCAATTACCCCCATGTGGATCCATAATTACTTGTTCTACAACAGCAAATTTTATATTCATACTACTGCAAATTCGGGAATGTTTATAAAAAGCATTCTACTCTTTTTCTTTACTAATGTCGTACATATGTTCATAAATTCTTTTCCTTAAAGTACGTGTAGATTTCCCTATATAAAACCTATTACAGCTTATGCATATACCTATGTATACAATTCCTTTTGTGCCACAGTTGTAGTATCTTGATGCTGTAAGCTTAATACCTCTAGAGGGAATATGAATCTCACGCTGTTGTAAAATATATTCACACTGCCAGCACGCCCCACATTTGTAGGTGTCCTTTTCAGAATTATTATTACTAGCCATTTGCATCTCCTTCCTGTCAAATATGTCTTTTAGGTTCATACCTCTTCTCCTAATGAAGGATGGTTTGGTAGGGATATAATTTCCCATATCATTATTCACTTTCAGTAAGGGCCAATATTTCTTAATAATATCTTCCACTTTTCTAGATGTAGCAGAAAATGTGTGTATAAATGCTTCCTGAAAATTGTTAGCCCTATCACCCTCTAGGGGTCTAACCATTTCCTTTAGCCCTAAAAGTGGAAAAAACTTACTGTCTCTGTTGTCCATTACCTCCTTCACTACATTTTGGATCAAGGAATTGGGGTACCCCCTTTCCAAAAAAAGAGAACAAATATATTGGACTTCCCCTACAAATACCATCTCATCACTAGTCATTCGAGAGGCCCTTATTAACTGCCCCTTGAAGATTCCTTTTTTCTGATAAAAGGGGGGACCACTTTCAAAGTGCAGATACATATTTGAAACAGTAGGTTTCCTATATAATTTGGAATGGAAACAGTGATTGGAAAAATCATTATATAGAGTTACATCTAGATAATTGATGCTCACATCATCAAAAGTATAAGTAAAATTCAAGAAATCTGTACAATTGTTTAAATAATTAAAAAATTCCATAAACAAATCTTTTGACCCTCTCCATAGTATACAGATATCATCCAAGAACCGGGTATAAAAATAAATATATTTGTGCCAATCAGTATTTAAAATTAACTTTCATTCCCAAAAATATAAAACACAGTTGGCATAAATTGGGGCACATGATGCCCCCATAGAAACTCCCTTCTTTTGCTGAAAATGATCACCATTAAAATACACAAAGTTGTTTTTTAAGACAGTGTCTGTGAAATCCACAACTAAATTAATTGTATTTCCATCTAAACCAGAGTCAGAGCATAAAATTTCATGAACCCATTCCAAACCTGTAGTGTGAGGAATACTAGGAAATAACTCAACTACATCTATGGTTACAAAGCATATTCTTGCTTCATATTTATCCTTAGTAATACTTCTCAAAAAATCCCAAGAATCTTTGGTAATATGTGGTACAGAGTTCATAAACTGCTTCAACTGAGCATCAACAAATACAGCTAGAGGTTCAGTGACGCTCCCAGCCCCTGCTACAATAGGTCTAAATTTAAGTGCCTCTATCCCTTTATGCACCTTTGGTATTCCAAATATAATAGGGAGCCTTGGGTTCTCCACATGCAAAAAATTATATGTTTTTTCATTTATACTTCCTTGAAGTAAATGATCAGTTAAATAATACTTTATCTTTGAGTGGGCAATATTAATTTCATTCTGTGATACTACCATATAATGATCTGTATTTTGTAAAATGTTATGTATATATAAATCATACATGTCACTATACATCAATACCATGCCGCCCCCTTTGTCAGGTTTCATCACTCTTACTTTTTCATCTCTTAATTTTTCCACTAATGTTTTTTCCTTTTCTGACCAGTTCTCAAAAGGGGGATTTTCATAATATTTAATTTGCCTCACCTCTGTCTCGACCATTTCTTCAAATATTTTTAAAGAAGGGTTAATAGGTGGATTGAACACACTTCTCCTGTTTAAATAATTTTCAATAGAGTGTTTACCATTAAAATAAATTTGTAAATTTAATTGTCTTATAAACAACTTAAAATCAATTAAAGTATTAACCATAAACCCTGTCTTGATAGGTACAACATGAAAACCTTTTGTAAATAAATTAAAATAAGTATCATCCACCATCAAATCTGTAAAATTATATATTGTAAAATTGTCTTTTCTACAAATAATTGTATTATTAATCTCTGAAGCAGATCCAAGACCAACATTGTAAGTGGGGGTGGGGGGTAGGATGAAAAAATCATTCCAATCTAATATATCCGTGACCTCCCCTGGAATCTGCCCCCCCCCGTATACCTGAGGGTTCTGATATGAGTATTTTCTCTGTTTCTCCACTATTCTTTTGCTCCTCCTCACAGTTTCCTGTTCTAAAGGGAGCTCGTTATGTTCATTTAGATCAAACCCATCCATCTGACCTGCTTTACTCATATTGTCCACTGCATTATTCTTGGAATCCCTGAAATTATTAAATACAGGATACGCCCTTCCATTTTTGTAGTCATTTAAATCCCTATCTAGTTTTTTCATTTTCCTAAAAATCACTTTATCACAGTATTTATCAATTTCATTAACTAAACTGTCATATTTTCTATCATCAAAATTGGCTTTACTAAAATCAAAATTTTTTTTGTGCAAATCATTCGTTTTAGTTCACAAAACTTAATTCTGGAATTCATAGTCCTTAACTATGCATTTCAACATTTCAATACCAGTTTTGTTGAATAGATCAGTAAGCTGTTTATACAACACAGAATTATATTTTACATTGTTCGGGTATTTAAATAATCTAAGCCCCTTTGGTACCCTTTCTGTTACAATACATTCATTCAAATAATCAATTTCCAGTTGATTCGTTTTCATATAATTTGTCTTTGAAATTTTTGAAAATTTCGGCAAAAGACTCATAATCATTCTTAAAAGTAAATTCATTTAAATTAAAATGCCTGCTGGACCAGGTGTCAAAATTGAAGTTCACAGTACCTGGATTAGCATTTCCCCTGGATGGGAATGCTATTTTGTTGTTATTATACTTTTTATTCGTAAGACTCTATTGCTTGTCACTACTAGGGCTATTGCATCCTTCTCGCCCCCGCTGTGCTTCCATCCTGGAGGACGCCAGCCCTTGCCTGTTCTCACAATGTTCTTTGAATAAATTTTGATTGCCTATATTATCATTCATAAATTAAACCTCATCTGCAATAGAAATAAGACATGCTGGAGAGAAAGGCATGTTTCTCAAAGAATACCCCTTCTCTGTAACAGGCTTACCATCCCTGAGAAAAAGAGTTCCTTCCTCCACTTATTCAAGGGCAACTTGGATCATTGAATGGGGAAATCATACTTGTACCCATTGTCTGCAGCCTGTGACCCTATTAGAAAGATGAAGGAATGCTTGGTTACTTATTACCAAGCTATAGCCCCAATGAAATGATTGGTATCAAAATCTGCCAGATATACTTGGGAAGCATTAACCTAGTAATTACCTATAAACCTATACATATCTAACTATCTAAATTCAGAGAATTACATTAGTCATATAGAGATAAAAAAACTATATTACATGAACTTATATTGATTTCTTTTTCAATACAGTCTCAGAAATATGCAACTGCTTATGGATGGGGTGTGTATGCAGCATACTGTCAAGCAATGTTGTGGTCAGCAAAGAAATTTTCTATGCTAAAAATGTGATGCACCTATGTACAACGGTTTACTATCAAAACACCAAAGTAAAAAAAAAATGCGTACAAAACATTGAATGAAATCTACAACTTCCTGCATATAAATTAAGCATAAATGCCAAATCTGTTGAACAAATTCAGCAGATTCAACATTTCTGTTGAATATCAAACATGACGTCAGTGTAGCTGCAAATATAAGTTAAACACCTACACTGGTATTCACATTTTAGCAGGAGGGCAAGCCTTCCTGCACCTACCTGTGGGGGGCTGATCCCCCCCACACCTCCTGCAAACTATATATTCCAACTTAGAGATCGCACTACAGTGAGGAGAGGGATCCAGTTACCAATCCACACTGTACCGCAATCTCTATGCAGAATATCGAGTACATCTCAGTGAATGCACAGTTGCATTCATTGATATCTACTCTTGCTCTCCTAATGTTTGGCAAAACAGCAATCGGACAACTGCTGTTCGTCTTTCTGTGTTTTCTGACTTGACTTCAACATTTTAATAGTAAAACATGTTCAACATATGTGCACAGAAAAATGTGCATCATTGTCCATAACAGCTATTCATAAAAAAGGACTTCAGTGGAAGCATTGCCATCTACATGGAGTTGTTTTCAAAGAAAACCTCTCAAATATGAGCAATATCAAAATATAGAGTTGGTATCTTCCATGCAAGTCTTCAACTTCAACAAACACCTGTCAGGGGCATTACATCCATGTACACATTGAAAGCAGACCTACAAAATGATACAGCACAACTGATACAACATAAAATAAGTAGGCATACCTTGATACCAGACAGCCACACTATTTTTCCATGTAGAAGTAATTCTATATACATTAGCATTTCAGAATTCTATAGACTCATATAACATATTGGCTGCAATATTGTTACCTTCAGCACCTTATATCCTTACTGGACCTCATTATCATGTAATGATTCAGAATTACAGGTTGTGGTAGTGCACATATCCAGTGTCTGACAGCCTTTGTGGAGTCCAGAAAGTATGTGCTAAAATCCAAAATTCTTGCAGACACTGTTGGCTGTACTGTAGTGGGGAATAACATCATTCAATCGGTAGCCCAACCAGCTGCAAAAGCTGGTGGAGGAAGGAAGAAATAGTGAGACTATGTGGCCAACTGACATCCAAAAAAGTCTAGATTTGCTGGATTTCTCTTTTTGTTTTTTTAACCAACTGGTTTTCTGTGTGACCTTTTTACTCATTATTTTAGTTTGTTAGTTGGGATCTTTTGCAGTCACCCTAAGATTTATGAATGTCAGTTTGATACGACAACCGTGTGTTTCGAAATGTTAGCCAAACATTCTGCTTATGCTGTGCTGATGACACCATAATAAGGCAGAAGCATGCATGTCTGCAGCTAGTTGGGTCTGGCTTTATTGGCCTGCATTTGTCCATAAACAGACAAAAGAAAAAGTTATGGATACTCAGAATTGCCATTTAGCTGAAACACCTGATGTCCTTAAAGGGTAATTTGCATATATCCCATGCTGCCTCTAATACAAGAGGTTTAAGCAATCACACAGTGGAAAGTACAGCTTTTCTAGATTTTTCCTTTTGTTTTTAACTGTTTGTTTTTTCTGTGTGACATTTTTACTCATTGTTTTAGTTTGTTTCTATATTCACTACATCTAGTATAACTGGTTTAGAATTTGATTTCCATTTTCTAATGATTGCTTTTTTGGCAGCCACCATAATTAGATACAGCAAGGCCTTACCATGTCTAGGCAATTCTGATTCTGCATCATAGCTCAGAAAAATCATCTCCCTTGTCACACCAATCTGCCCACCCAGCATCTCCGACAGTGCATCCCGCAGAAAATTAGAAGCATTAGTGAAATTTCGTATTAATCCATTTATAATTAAATTGATCAAAAATGACTGTCAGCGTGAAGTCAATGTGTCCAAACTAAAGGATATCAATCTGACTATATACCAGCAAACTCTGTAGTTCCTCAGGGCTCTGTTTTGGGACTTGTTTCTGCTTAACATAGCTTTATCTCTTAGCCCTTTAAATACTCAGTGTTGGCATTGTTAGTATGCCAACATTTCTAAGACTGGATTTAGCATTAATACTAATAGTGAAAGCTCATAAATGTATTTCCTTCTAAAACAAATTTCTTCCTGGGCAAAGGATGCTAATTTGAGCTTTAGCACAAATAAATGTCAAATAATGTATTTTCGTAGACGTGAATTAACATTGGATCTGAATTTAGCAGATGTAGTATTACTAAAGACTATCACATTTTAAGGATTTTTTTCTGATTTTTCATTAGGTTATCACATTAATAGCATACAAAACAGACATTATCGCTAATTGGGAGGATGTTCAGAGTATTACCTATAAGAGATCAAAACAGTTTAAGTCAACTTTATAAAACTTATAGTCATACTGTTGTGGAGTATAACAATATGGGCAGGATTCATGAAGGCTTGCACGGAGTCTAAGAGTAGTGTAAGACTCCATGCAGCCCTGGCGATCCAGGAACAGCCCTAAATTCCGTGTAAGAGACCAGCTAAAACGTCTCTTACATGAAGTGGGCGTGGATATGCTAATCACCTCACTTGCAGCTGAAAGGCATGCAAATGATGTAGATTAGCGATCCAGGAAGCCCAAAGCTGCCCATGTAAGAGTCGTTTTAGCTGCAGAAATGTACTCAGTTGACAACTGAGTACGTTTCTGCAAAAAAAACAATGGAGCCATGTCAGCTCCAAATAAAGGGTGCATATGTGTCAGGCAGCATGCCAATGGCCAAATATGTGGCCATTGGCAAGGTACCCCGATGCAAATATGAGAAATATATTTTTTTTTTTTCGCCGATCGCCGATGTTTAAACGCAGCGCAGCCCTGCGCAAACAGGCTGCGCTGTATAAAACATAAAAATGAAGGTTATAAACCCACAAATGTCGGTTTTATGCAATACATGGATTTACAATGCAGGGACCAGCAGACCAAAAACAACATGGCCACCGTTTAGTGGTTGCTAAGGGGGGAAGCTGAGTCTAAGACATGTAACTAAGCATTAGTAGGCAATCTGATGTAAATGAGTGGTAGGATACTGAATTCCACTGTCACATAGCAAATGAGCACATTCTGAGTAGTGTAAGAGATACATAAGAGGGAGGAATAGAGTAGGAGATAGGTGACATCACAGGGGGGAATGGCAGAAAGAAATGCAGTTCATTGGAGGTCAGTGTTACATGACAGATGTCAGACACATATCATGGAAAGAGGAGTGCCACAAGATAAGCATGGGAAAGTCAAGAAATGGAAGGTGTACACTGTTGCTTACACCAAAGTTTCTTGTTGGGCACGCATGCGCACGTGTGCGCGCCATGAGACGCGAGTAGGGCAGTGTGCGCACGTCTAAGGCAGATTGAGCATGTGGGAGCCTGTTGGCAGACATGTAAGACTGTTTGTGCTGGTGTGCACGCGTTTTAACCCGAATAAGCAGATTCTGAACCGTGTAAGCATGTGTGCGCATGTGTAAGCCACTGTGAGCGTGTTTCTGCTGGTATGCGCGTTGCTCCCCCCTGAGGAAACAGAAAGGAAAAAGGAAGCAACAGAATTAGTAGGAAGCTAGCAGGGAATACTGCTGGAGCTAGCAGGTGAAAACAATTAAAAGCAGGCAATTACACAGGCAGAATAGTAGCTCAGCCAAGCACTTAAAACTCTGAAAACAGCGGTGCAGGATGTTTCTCTCAAGAGACACTGCAAGACAGGAGTAAGCTATTAGAAGTGAAAACTGAAAAAGCTGAACTCAGAGCAGAAATGCTAGGGGCTGCCATAGCTGTCATAAGGAGACATTGGCTACTTGCTGAGGGTGGTGACAATGCAAATGGTGGCAGACAACCCACAGTGAGGAGATGGAGAAGAGTGTACAGGCCCAGGGTCACCTACCACGGGTTACATGAGCTGGAGATAGTAGAGCGCTATAGAGTGGACAGAGACCTCCTGCAGCAAATTGTCGAGCTGTGCAGGCCACACCTCACACACAGAACCAACAGAGGGGAACCCATCCCAGTGGAAACCAAGGTATGTGTTGGCCTAAGAATACTAGCAACAGGTACCTTCCAGAGACCAACTGGTGATATGATGGGGATATCACAGGCATCAGCCTCCAGGGTACTGCACCAGTTCCTGGATGCCATGTCAGCACATGTCGGTGATCATGTATATTTCCCCAATACCCATGAGGTATTGGCCAGCAATATGCGTCTCTTCCAGCAAATAGTGGAATACCCTGAGGTAGTGGGTGCAACAGACTGCACGCACATACGCATCAAAGCACCAGCCGGTGAGCGGGGTAGGGCCTACATTAACCACAAGGGCTTCCCCTCCATCAACTGCCAGGTCGTGTGTGATGCCCAGGGCATAATAATGAATGTGTGTGCTGGCTGCCCTGGGAGCTACCATGATTCCCATATCTGGCATTTGACGCAGCTGTACCAGACATTTGCCAATGGGGACATCCCACATGGACACCTAGTGGGGATGCAGGTTATGCACTGGAGCCATGGCTGATGACACCCATCAGAAACGCACACACACCTGAACAGGAATACCATGCACAAACACGTAATGTAATAGAGCATGTGTTTGGGCTGCTCAAGTCACAGTTCTGGTGTCTGGACACATCTGGTGGAGCCTTGCAGTACTCACCAACTACATGTACCCAAATTGTCATGGTATGTGCTATGCTACATAATATGATCTTGCGAAAACAGCTGCAGCAGGACCAGCATAGGGCCGGGCCAAACAGCCCCCACCATTGCCAAGGCCATCACAGGCAGAGCATGACTCGGAGGAGGAACAACCTGAGCCTGCCCCAGTAGGCAGAAGGAGGCATGCCCAGTATGCCCTGACCTTGGCAAAGAGGCAACGCATAGCACATACACTGGCTCAGTAGGAACCCTGGGAATGATACCCCTCTCTGACTCACTCATATAATAACAGGGATGCCTAAAATGACATAACCTGCTCTCAAACATGTACAGGGAGTGTAGTATGTGCATCCGACAGAGGCAGCCCTGCAGCACCACCTGAGGCATGCATGCCATGTGTTAAGCAATGTAACACCATGTAGCATATGCACACTTGATGACCCTGACTAACATCCTACCCTCACCAAGCATGATGCCACAATATGACGATGAGATGATCAATTGCAATAATTGGCTGAAGTATTGCAGTTAGTCAAAGGGGATTCAATGTGTGCCAGCCTGGGATGACATGCTGAGCATGGCATGATGCTCCACCTGCTAGGGGTGTCATGCACCTATCAGTCCAGGCCTTATGGATACTGGCAAAGGCTGCTGTTACCCACAGCGTGCCCTGAATAGGTAAGGCTCAAAACACAAACCCACCTCCATAGGTATCACAAGGGATAAGAACCTAGATGTAATGCTACCCAATGCCAGAAGTCTAAACAGCAAGATGCATGCAGTCTAAACTCCCCCAGTATGGAGAATGTTGATATCTGTCCTGTAATAGAAAACTGGGTCAAGGCTCACAACAGCACCCTAACACTACCAGGTTACACCTCATACTGTGCTGTACAGCCTCAAAACATGGAACAAGCTACAAAAGGAGGGTGACTAGCAATAATTGTCAAGGATAACCACACCGCCATGTTGGTACCACAACAAGAAGCAGCATGGACTAGCCGTCAAGTAAGAGTGGCTAAAACTGCCTCCCAGTTTATAGCCTGCTACAGACTACTGTCCTAACACCAGGAACTGCACCTGGCCTATGTTGGAATACATGAATATATCAAGCCCTCCAAACCACATTATATTGTGTGACTGAAAATACCCAGACATAGACTGGGAGCATTATACTAGCTCCAACACTGTAGGACAAAAGTTCCTAGAATCCATAAACCAAACTTCCCAGGAACAATGTACCACTCCCACAAGAGGGGTAAGCATACTGGATGTGATAATCAGCAACATGGGTACTGGATGGCAAGATGAGAAGTGTATCCTCACTGGTAAGACCAGACCATAGAGTAATCACACTGGATATACACATCCTGACCACAGTCCCTGGCCAGAAAACCACAGTGAAAAACATGTGTAAAGCAAAAGTTGCACTCCTCCAAACTGATGTGGAATCCATTAAAGGCCCTGTGCAGGTGCAAAATATGGGCCACACCTCAGAACCTGTTATACAGGCATTCCATGAACACTGCCAGGAATGCTTGGATTATGCAATCCCAAATAAAACCAAGACACAATGCCATACATGCAGCCATTACCAAACCATGCAAGAGAATGAGGAAGCTACTACATGATAGAGCAAACATAAAAAGTAATCACTGATCAGTAGTATGGCAATAAAATATATCCACACATACAATCCACTAAGGCCAGCTACAACAAGTTGAATCTGTGAATCTTGAGGCAATGTTACACCTGCCCCAAGTACACAGACAACCCTGAACTCCCCCCAAGAAATACAAATATATGTGAGAGATGCAACCATTTATCCAAACCGGAGGCTGAGCTCCCTCAACTCAGTACTGTCAAAACTAGTCAGGAGGAGAAGGTAGCCACACACACCACAGACCCAGTCCCACATAGACCTATCACAACTGCAAACCAAAGACATAAACACAGAAAAACATTCCCGGAAGCCCTAATTACAAACACACCACACCAACAGAGGCCTCCAAAGCAGACACCCAAGCAACCACAACCTCCAAACATAGCACATGCAACACATAGTACACAAAGCTGGTGTGCCAAACAATCACAGGCCAGAAGGAGAAACAACATGCCTAATACAGTTGTAATAGGTGACTCCATAGTCAGACACACTGCTGTCCCGCTCACAAGACTGAACAAGGGAAAGGGTACAGTAAGCTGCCTGTAGGCTGCTACAATACGCCACATAACACAAGTACGCAGGTCACCCCAAAACAAGTAGAAATATGATGCAGTCATTGTCCATGCTGGTGTGAATGACCTGAGATGTACCTCCCCGGACTATATGAAAAGAGACATAGATGAGCTCTCTGATTATGTAGTCCAGGCCGATATGACACTGGCCGTTTGCAGCATCCTACCCTCACCAAGAATGATGCCACAGTACAAACACAGAATGATCAGCTTTAACAAGTGGCACAATTACTGGTGTCATTCCAAGGGGATCCAATGTCTGTCTGCTTGGGATGTCATGCTTGACAAGCCACGCTGCTGTTCCAAGGATGGCTTGCACCTGTTACCCCTGGGCGTCTGGATATTGGATAAGGCTTTTGCCACCTCCATAGAGCCTTTCATAGGCAAAGCTGAAAAGACTAACCCACCACCCTAGAAAACATAAGAGGAAAGAAACATAAGGGTAGTGCTGACCAATGCCAGACATGTAAACCTCAATATGCATGCTCCCGAGGCCCTCCCCAGTATGGAGAACATTGATGTCCATGCAGTGACATAAACCTGCAGCAAGTCTCCTGACAGCACACCAGCCAACCTGGACCAAAACATAAAAGGAGGGGGAGTATCCATATTCAGCACAGACACCCATACGTCCAGGTAACTGACAATGCACGAAGCATCGGATACCACCCATGTGCAACTAACCATAGGCAAAACTGCTGTACAGTCTGTAGCATGCTACAGACCACACTCTCACACACAGGAACCCCACCCAGCCATCCTGAAGACACTGGACAGTATGAATGTCACACCAAATACCAAACAAGGTACTCACAAATTACCACATAGGTGGTAAACCATTATGTATGGAAGGAGTAATCAGGGACCTAGGGACACAAGTGGACAGTAACCTGTTATGTGACACTCACATTGCCAATGTGGCTAGGAAGACTGTCTATATTGGACACCGTATCATGAAAGGATTCACATCTACGTCAATAGAGGTCATTGTGCCCCTATACTGCTCTCTTATCAGACCCATAATCTAGTACAATGCCTGATTTGGGATGTACCTTACCTGACACCTGCAGCAGTTAGAAAGACCTCAAAGGTACCTCACCAAGAGGATAAAGGGTCACAAATATATGTCATATGCTGCCTGGCTGTAGACACCCCAGCTGAATGCAGTCACATACTGCCTACACAGAGGCGTTGTATGCCTGTTGTACAAGGCCATATCCAACACAGGAGTAATGGACATGCTCCACCCCAGAAAACCCAAAGCCATCGGAGCTGTGAGAGTGAGAGATGTCAACCTCAACACATAATGAAATAGGATGTGCTGGAGGGACAGATACATAACCCAGAGGCTCCCTACACCCTGGAACAGAATCCCACTCCATGTTAGGCAGAGCCCCTCACTGACACTCTTCAACAGGAATCTTGCTAAGTGGATGGATGATCGTAGGTGTACACTGGGGGTCTTCACTGTGTCACATCCAGACAGAGGCACAGTAAAGTAAATCATAAATGGCCATAATATTCACATAGCAAGGGGTGGCGAAAGCCACACACACTCTGGCTAGGCTTATAAATGCCCTAGGGTGGATAGCCTAGTATGAACCTATGAACCTATGAAGATACAAATTGTACAGGACACTAAGGATAATCACAAGGCTTTCTTGACTGATGGTAGGAACCTTGTTGGGAATTCACAGATATGCTCTGAATCACTCAAATATTACAAACAACATACCAAACACACATACATATTGCCAACATCCAACCTGACAGGTGCAGTGCAACCCCCCACAGAATGCAAAATATCTATCCAAGCAGACTGCTGGCCCCCTGACATTGCAGATGCTGAGGTAACAGCCAGCATCTACAAAGCAAAACACACAGCAGCAATGATATGAGATGGTGTCCTGGGCTGAGTCCAACATGGACTCCAAGAAGAATGGAATGCCAAATCACACTACTGCTCAATGTCAGCCTTACCACAGGATATGTACCCAAAGAGCAGTGTACAACAACAGTGGTCCTTCTCAACAAAGGTGTTGCCTGAATGGATACTGCAAACTACCACCCCAGAATTCTGACAAGCTTGGTCTGCACAGCTATGGAAAGGATCAGCATGTACCACAGACATAAAGATATTGGGGACCTACTGACACCGGACCCTACCCAGTGTGGCTTTCTTAAGTGCAGATCCTGCCCTTAAACATGTTTGACTCATTTGAAACAGTCATTAAGGTAATTGATGAGGGCAATGTGGTCCACACAGCATAGCTGGACCTTGCAAAGGCTTCCATACAATACCCCACGTGTTCATTATAGATAAGCTCACCAGCTTAAATATAAACCCCTATGTCAGTAGAGGGGTTGCAAACCAGACCAAGGACAGAACTGACATGGTCAGACATGCTGCAGCCATGTCAGACTACAAACCAGATATAACTGGCATCCGACAAGGATTGGTCCTGGGACCTCCCTCTTTTGGTATATATGTCCCATAGGTACAGGCCAACATGGAAGGACTGTGTCTGAACATGTTTGCAGAGGACTACAAACTGGCCACCATATCTGACCCTCCAGCTGACACAAGTATCCCACAAAAGGGCCACATAGAAACAGACAACTGGTGCCATAGCCATGTTAGCAAGCTGTTAGATATTATGAATATAAGGGTGAAATTAATTATGTTGTAAATATGCTGAAAGAAAAAGTTTGCTTGAATATATGTATAG
Source organism: Protopterus annectens (assembly GCF_019279795.1). Taxonomy (NCBI): domain Eukaryota; kingdom Metazoa; phylum Chordata; order Ceratodontiformes; family Protopteridae; genus Protopterus; species Protopterus annectens. Next base: position 698,904,285 of record NC_056735.1, read on the forward strand.
AGTTAATACTGTGCATTCTTACTATATGTATAACAGAAAGGCTTCTCTTCACAGCATCAGGAAATGCCTAACAAAGCAATAGTGGAAAACAAGCATTACATGATTTTCTCATGTTTGTAGAACAAATATCTATTAACAGACATCCTTTTTTACGTGATGTTTTTCCAGTAGGAACAGCTTATACAGATGTTTCCTTTCAGAATGGCATCCTCACATCAGCAAAAGTGCTTAAATCACAAAAGGACAATAGAAAAGTCTAAAAACAGACATTATGTAACTTCCCAGGAAATGTGTTCATGACTAGCTTTCTATATAGCAATTGTAGTAGTTCAGTTATGTGAGAGAAGGACAGAGAGAGGTATTTTGTAGAAGTCATCATTCATATCTGTAATGAAGGAAAACTTTGTAAATATATGCTACAAATCTGACAGACTATGTGTGGTTTGTTATAAAATAAGCTATCTGTAACTGTGCTTATAGCTGCAAAATATATTTCTTTATCAGTGTGCAATTTGAAAGGCTTGGTGCTTTAAACAGACTACAGATGGAGTCATGATGTGTCTCTGATTCAGCAGTAAACAGCACAGCAAGACTGTGTGTCTTAAGAAGACTTCAAATCCATCCCACAACAAGCAGTAAGCAGCTCAGCAGAGCAGCGCAATATAATTTTTCAATGGTGATCCTTTGGCAACGTTCCTAGCCTGTATCCAAAAACAGGGGGAGTGAATGGGTAATGTCACTCCTGTAAAAGCACAGTAACGTTTAGGTGAAGTACTTCAGATTTCTACAGTTTTCAACAGTTTGTAGCAATACAGTTTAATAGATGTCTAAATCCGGTGAGACTGCATTGCAGAAAGGTGGAGCAGTTCCATAAATTCTCCAGAAAAGGTACAAGACAAAGATGTAAGACTGAATCTGCCAGTTTTGCTGTACCAACTTCACAAGTGACTACAGAAACTTTTCAACCATCTACAGTAAAGCAGCTTGGCCATCTGCCTGTCTGTTGACTGGTAAGAAAATTATTCTGTGTTACATACAGTATGAATGCCATAGAGGTAATAATAATAACAGAATAAATGTATATACAGCATATTAGCAAATGTAAAACCTTATTAGGGCAAGTTAATAGTAAGGCATTATGCAAATGGATTGCAATTTGATAGTAAGGCATTATGCAAATGGATTATAATATTTGACTGGTATCTGAAATAAAATCATGTGTGGTATAAAATGTTTATTGTGTGTACAATGTCATAAAATACAGTGCATGACATTATCCAAAGGTTAGACTGTACAGACAAAAATTGTAAAGGTAAAGAACCAAGAAAAGTTAATATGTTGACATTATATTCAAATGTTAGACAGTTATGTTCTGTCACCAGATGTAAAAGGTTTATTTCAGAGTTGCAACAACAGTCAAATCAGTTACTGATAGAAACTGTAGTACATTTTGTTACAAAGAAATGTAATAAACTTCTAAAAGACAGACACAATGAGTTCAGGAAGCTTAGACAAGTTATACACACATCTTTTCAAAAGGGCATAGGAGTTTCAAATTCAGCAGAACAGCTTACTAAAAAATGTCAGAAAGACCATACAATATTACAGGAAACTATTCAACAGCAGTTGCAGGATAAAGGAAATAAATTAGCTGAACTGACAAAGACTAAAAATTTCCTGCATACACAGTTAATCTGTGCAAAAGAAATATATTTTATAATATGTTTATGTTTTGAAAATGGTTAAACATACATGGTAGGATGGTAGGATCTCATGTCTGGACAAATTATTCTTAAATGTTTTACTTTCATTCAGTTAAAGCAAGACATCTATCAGTACTACAGTAAAGTAAAGCATATGAATGCCATTCATTAGCACAGTCAAAAGGTAAACAAAACTGTTCTAGTGTATAAAATTAAATAAAAATAGATGAGTAAAAATTTAAAGTCACAAGACATGACATGCTTGTATAAAGATATACATATACAAGACAGACATGCATGTGTGTTCTTTTCATCTAGAGTACATCTGTTACAATACACAAGGATAACAGGCAGACAACAGCAAATATAAATAATATAAATATAAATGTGTTGGTTAAACTAATATCTATTTTGTTTTTTACAATTTGTCTATAATTATATAGTAACACCAAACCGTTAAAGTTCTGAATTTTAAAAAGAAAATCACAGATGGTATTAGTCAAACAGTTTTTGTAAAATTAATGGCGGGACAGTTAAATAGTTAAATAGATAAATAAATAAAAAATACTGAAATCCATGTAAGGTAATTGTAAAATAATGTCTATTTATGTTGTATAAATGCATAATTGTGCAAATCACAATCACATTAAAGGAAAAATGCCAAAATAATTAATTATAGTTTATAGAGTATAAAATGTGAGCTCAGACCTTCCTAGACTGAATGAATAGTTACAGGAAATGTTGGAAAGATCAGATAAACAACAAGACTGATTGCCAGACAAGTAGCTTGAGTTTTTCTAAAGCATCATTGTTATTAAAACATACTTGTTAAAATGTTTACAAGCAACACTGTTTGGTAATTGTAATAAAATGTCACAATTGTGCATAGATGTCACTGATAATCTGTTTGCAAGTAAATGTTAAAAGGACAAGAAAACCTCAGTTGCATCAAGTACAGCCAGCAAATGGGCTATAGTATATATACAGTTCAAATCAATTGTGCAGGAGGGTGTAAATACCTACTAGAGGTAATATACAGTGAAAGCTTTATTTAGTAACCTAATAAAATAAGTGTATAACCAAAGTGTTGGGCTGACATACATTCTATTCTCACAGCATAGGGCAGGTAAACAGTGCTGAAGTACTACAGGGGAGGGGTACTTTCTCAGTTTTCCACTGACTGTATAAGGGGGAGGGGCACTTTAAAAATAAACAACAAGGGTCTGAAATAAAAGCTACAGAAAATATAAACAACAAGGGTCTAAAATAAAGCCACAGGAAGAAATATCTCATTCCTTCTTGATAATACTCTTTTAGGGAGGGAGGAAAAAACAGGTATTAGTGCATAAGAAACACTGGTAAACAGATTAAATCTGAAAAGTCCAAGATATTTTATGTTACTTATTATTGTATTGTTTGGTATTAAATTGTATTTACAACCTGTTAAATTGTAAAGCTATACAAGAGATGGTTTAAAAAACAAGAGATGATTTAAAATTGCTTTATTAAAGCTATACAAGAGAGAATAAGGATATGCAAAATGCATAAATGTTTCTAATAGCAAGGATGGTCACTATTTTTAATATGTTTTTTGCAAAACAATGTTGGTATAAAAAAGCATGAATATGTTTAATTGCTGATTATGTAGTTTAAAATAACAGGACATATGGATATGGTATCAATTCCACTAGATATTTCTAAAGAGACAAACATTTTCCAAGATTTTGCTCAATATTAATGTTATTAAATTTGTAAAATTAGACTAAATTTACTTTATAGTCATTGTATGTACAAATGTAGAAAATTTCAGTACAAATGATAGTCTTTGTATGTACAAATGCAGAAAAATTCAGTACAAATGAAATTAATGTCTAGTAATAAATATGTGTGAAAAAAACATATTTAAAGAAAACAATGGGTCCAGGATACCTACTAGATTGAAATGCATGAACAGCAAACAGTCTGTGTAAATAGATCCTGTACAGGATACATTGTAATAAGTTCAAAAGTAATTTGTCAAGTTGTAATATCACTGGTTTTACCCCAGTAAAATAATTGCTTTCAAATAGTTATTATCTAAGCACAGTTCAGTATTTTACCAAGATGTTATTGAGCAGTTCAGAGAAATGAACACAATGTGATGGTTAAAATGACATTAAAATTGTATATTTTTAGCAGTGTATAAATGCTTGCAGTAGCACATAGTTATTGTCTCTTATAGTTAATTCAACGGTTGAAAATAGTTAATGAAACAATTCTAAGTCATAAATTAAATTCTGTGATTGCAAAATAATAAATTAATCAAGTAAAATTAAAACAGACACAGCTCATAACTGATAAAATATTTTCACAGAATGGTCTGCAAAAGGAAATGTTGTTAAATACATTCAGGTTTGGTAGTAATACATGTTTTCATTGTATTAACTATGTAAAATTGCATTTTGACGTATCAAAAAAACTAAAGGTTTTGTTTCTTAATGTGTTTTTTATATAAAATGTTTTGAGTATATTTAAAAACAGAGGGAATTGTTAGATATTATGAATATAAGGGTGAAATTAATTATGTTGTAAATATGCTGAAAGAAAAAGTTTGCTTGAATATATGTATAGAGTTTATACTGTGCATTCATACTATATGTATAACAGAAAGGCTTCTCTTCACAGCATCAGGAAATGCCTAACAAAGCAATAGTGGAAAACAAGCATTACATGATTTTCTCATGTTTGTAGAACAAATATCTATTAACAGACATCCTTTTTTACATGATGTTTTTCCAGTAGGAACAGCTTATACAGATGTTTCCTTTCAGAATGGCATCCTCACATCAGCAAAAGTGCTTAAATCACAAAAGGACAATAGAAAAGTCTAAAAACAGACATTATGTGACTTCCCAGGAAATATGTTCATGACTAGCTTTCTATATAGCAATTGTAGTAGTTCAGTTATGTGAGAGAAGGACAGAGAGAGGTATTTTGTAGAAGTCATCATTCATATCTGTAATGAAGGAAAACTTTGTAAATATATGCTACAAATCTGACAGACTATGTGTGGTTTGTTATAAAATAAGTTATCTGTAACTGTGCTTATAGCTGCAAAATATATTTCTTTATCAGTGTGCAATTTGAAAGGCTTGGTGCTTTAAACAGACTACAGATGGAGTCATGATGTGTCTCTGATTCAGCAGTAAACAGCACAGCAAGACTGTGTGTCTTAAGAAGACTTCAAATGCATCCCACAGCAAGCAGTAAGCAGCTCAGCAGAACAGCGCAATATAATTTTTCACAAGCTAATTGCAGAAAAGTGTATAGTCAACCCCTGTGGATATACAGTAAGTGCCCACCAATTACCACATAGGTGTTAACCCATTAAGTACTTAACATGTAATGAGAGACCTGGGGACACAAGATGATAGATATCCTGCATTGGACAAGCATGTGGCTGTAGTGGGTACAGAAACATACCATATACCCACCTAATCATGAAGGTTGTCAGATCTAGATAAGGGGAGGTTATTGTGGCTCTGCAGTCATCCTTCATCAGCATTACAATTGACTACAATAGCCCCTGTGGGATGTACCTCAGCAGACACCTCCATCAACTGTAAAGTCCCCAAAAGTACCTCACCAGGAGTATCAAAGAGCTTGAACAGATGCCATGTGTTGCCTGATTAAACAAACTGCAGCTCCACACACTGCCATACTGCCCACCCAGAGGCAAGCTGTGCCTGATGTATAAAACCATGTCCAAGCTGGAATCAATGAACATGCTGCACCCTGTACAATCTGAATGGCAGTGAGCTATGCACATGAGAGACCTGAACCCCAGCACTGACATACATAGGACAAGCTGTACTGAATGATCCATAACACAGAAGCCACCCCCACCCTTGAGTAAACTCCCAGTACAGGTTAGCCAGAGAGTCACTCATCGACTCTCCTCAAGAGGAATCTTGATGAGTGGATGGGAGATGGTAGGTTTACCCTGGGTATCACTGTTATGTCACGGGTAGACGGAGGCACAGTATACTAACCATGACATATGTCATGGCAAACTCCACTTACAATGTGTGTCGAAGGACAAACACACTCTCCGACTAGCATTACAAATGGCCTAGGGCACATCGCTAATGTTTGCCAATGTACACCTATGTTGTGGAATACACTACCAATGTTGGACAAGCCTGGTTTAAGTAGTTCATATCTGAACATAATGCAACATGGTCAGATGTGCACAGCTGGCCCCTAACCAGGCTGTTGTGCTCACTATGAAAATGTAAAGCAGTGATAGGACTAAAGCCCAGGATACTGTCCACCACAGTGAAAGTACTGAACCAGTACACTATACGGCACTACAGTGTTAGGTCAGTATGAAAGGATGTTGACAACTGTATGCAAAGTATCCCATGAAAACCCTGCAGGCACAGTATAATCCCTGTTGTGTTCAGACACAAAGCAGATGGACAGTAACTACACAACATGACACACAACAAACAACCATAAACGTGAGATATTGTTGAAATTCACACTCATCCACAAATGTGGTGGGCTGCAGAGTTCAACATATGGAAAGCTCACACTGGGCATGCTCGCACACTTTGATAAATGAGACATATGTCAGACAACATGCCATGGAAAGCCTGAACTGGGCATGCTCACACTTAGGCCAAATCTCAGTTTAGCAGTTGGCCACACATACCCGGTATTTGTACGTGTTATTCCAGGAACCAACCACATTACAGCAATCTGCCCAGTGCACACAGTTAAATGATTACAGAGACATACGTGATATAGTGGATCCCTCTCATATTCAAACATCTTCCACAGATACACAAGTTGTTCATAGAAACAGGGAATGCTATGGCAATAAAGACCTGCAAAGAGTCTATCAGCAACAAATATTGTGCATCTGACAATTAAACATATGGGTGTAGAGGTCAACACTAGGCTGTTTGCCCTAGGGAATGACAGCTTAGCCAGAGTGTGCTTGGCGTCTGCCTCCCCAGTACAGTAGGCTACTGTGCCACTGTAAAGTAGGTCACATAAGGCACTGTGTGAGGCTAGTGCGCTGTGCCTCTAACAAGCAGGGACACAGTGGAGATCCCAGGGGTTGAATTTGCTAAGCCACATCCATGTTGTTGGTGTGTGCTGGAAGAGGGCTGGTGAGGACCTCTAACAGTAAGTGGGCGTCAATAACAGACTGAGGGGAGCCTTATCTGCATTGTCTGGACAATTTCACTGTCAACACTTTGTCGTTATGATTATGAGGGATTGAAGTGTCGTGCCAGTACTGTTCAGAGATGTCCTCCCTCTGTGGGCTACTGCTCTGCAATGTATTAGCTCACTCTGTCTGTTGGACAGCTCATATATGGCTGGTGTACACCTGACAGGTGTCCTGTTGTGGAGCAGTCATGGGTATATTTGGGATAGCACGGTCAATGCAAACCTTCCACATGCTCATAGAATGCAATTGTCAAGGATTATGCAGAGTGGCCTGTATACTCCCCCAGCATGGGTCCTTTGAAGTCTTCCACCCCAGTCTTCACAAGTGTAAAGTCTGCTTTTGATAAATACACTTTGTTTGCAGTGACAACCTTGCCTGGGGGTGGGGATGGGATATGGATGTTCAGGGAAAGGTGGGTATGGTCAGATATCAACAATGGTGGTCTACCTCTGGTGTGGAACAGTGCGTACCCATGTTGCAGATGGTCAGGTGCAATATGTATTCCCCCTTGTGGCTGTGGTGAGTGGTTCTGCCATAGCACATGGACTCACAAATTGTAGTGGCTGTAGGGTAATGTTGTAGAGGCCTGAGTAGTTCCCACACACAATATAACTGTACCTGACATTAACAACTGGAATGGTGTATGTGAACACCTGCATATCTTGGCACTGTTCCCAGGGAAGCAAAGTGTGTGTCCTGGATGTGGGAGGGGTGGTCCGAACTGGTTGTGTTGTGTGTTACAGGTCCTGTGGTCACGAAGCATGGTATAGAACTTAACCTGCCAGTGTGATGTGCATATCTGAACCTGAAGTAGGTGGCTGCAAATGCATATATATGCTATCCCCCACCTGACAGGTAGTACTAGATGTACATACCTCTGTAGAAATAATGATGTCAGCACCCTATAAATACTGCAGGTGCAGAACAAATGTCCAGTAATTTGGATAGTGCACTCTGCTAATGCGCCTCCCTCAAGTACCCTAATGTAGTTGAGTAGGGGTTTGAATCCTGCAAATGCTCAGTGTGTGGGTGAGTGGGGTTGGTGTGTGTGCAAGTCTGTGGGAGGGAAATGTCCCTTTTGGCAACTAGGAAAACACACTACAGGATGCACATTCCCCTTTCTAAACACTGATGATGTCAGCACCCTATAAGTACAGCAGGAGAAGAGAAACCTCCCAGTAATGCGAATAGCACGCTCTGCTAATGCACTCATCTTGAGTGTCATAACATAATTAGGTAGGGGTTTGAATCCTACAAATGCTCAGTGTGTGTGTGGAGAGGGGTTAGTGTGTGTGCAATTCTGTATGAAAGAAATGTCCCTTTTGGCAACTAGGAGAACACACTACAGGATGCACATTCCCCTTTCTAAACACTGATGATGTCAGCACCCTATAAGTACAGCAGGAGAAGGAAAACCTCCCAGTAATGCGAATAGCGTGCTCTGCTAATGTGCCCGTCTTGAGTGTCATAACATAGTTAGGTAGGGGTTTGAATCCTGCAAGTGTGTGTGTTTGGGTAAGAGGGGTGTGTGTGTGAGGAAAATGTCCCTTTTGGCAACTAGGAGAACACACTACAGGATGCACATTCCCCTTTCTAAACACTGATGATGTCAGCACCTTATAAGTACAGCAGAAGAAGGGAAACCTCCCAATAATGCAAACAGCATGCTCCGCTAATGCGTCCGTCTTGTGTTTTATAATCATAGTTAGGTAGGGGTTTAAATCCTGCAAATGGCAAGTGTGTGTGTGGGGGGTGGAAGTAGGGTGTGTGCAATTACATGTATGAGAGAGCTGACCCTTTTGCCAACCAGTACAACACACCAGCTGCTGCATATTCCAATCTCTACACAGAGATGATGTCAGCACACTGCAAGTACAGTGGAAGAGGGCAAATCTCCCAGTAATGCAAATAGCATGCTCTGCTACTGCATCTCTCACTACTGTCATAACACAGTTAGTTATGGCTTCGAATTCTACACATGCTGCGTGTGTTTTTGTCACACAGAATGCCCACGTGTGTGGGTTGTTGTTCACAATAATGCATGACATCGATTAAACCAGTAATGGCAATGGACACAGATGATGTATGTGTGTGCCAAATACACATATGTACCTGTGACCTTCAATAGTTCCCATGTCTGACGCCTGCCACATGTGAATACATGGTATTTGCACTGGATAACATTATGACTGTGGTCTTCTGTGCGGGTGCTGCATGTGGTATGTGTATATACAGTGTGAGATGTATATGGTATCATCCTAGCAGTGAGGGATACACATCTGGTCTGGGGCATATAGTCTACATGTTGTTGGTGAACAGGTGCTGCATGTTTTCACCTGTTGTGGGAGTGGTAACAAATTGTTCCATAGCAATGCAGTGACTACATGCTAAGAACCTTTCAGCTAGGGTGTTGTAGCTACAGTAATTCATTAGCATTTAGTAATACGTCAGCATTCCTGGTGAGGGTATGATGCCAACCAAGGTCAGGGTCATACCAGCCTGTGCCACATGCTCAGAGAGCCCTTCCATGTTGCCTATCATGTAGTCCAGGGAGGTACATCACATGTCAGCCATAGTGGCATGGACAATGACTGAGTCATATGTGTCCATGCCTCTGACTGACCTGTATGTTTGTGTTATGTGGTGAACCATAGTGCCCCACGGGCATATCACTGTGACCTTCACCTTGTCCAGCCTGGTTAGCGGGACCTCACTGTACCGGACAATAAAGGTACCTAACACAACTGTAGCAGGTGTGTTGTCTAGCTGTACAGGCTGTGACTGTTTGGCACACAGGATTTGTGTGCTATGTGTTGCACGTGCTGTGTTCCGGCTTAACGTCTGCCTGTGTGCCAGCTGCAGAGGTGTCTGCTACTCAGGCAGGATGCTATTCTGAGGCTCCACGAATGGCCCAGTGTGTTCACGTGTTTGGATTGCTGTCAGTGTAGGTCTACATCAGACTGGTATTGTAGTCACTGTAGTATTTCATGCCACCTGACAGGTTATGCCAGTACTGGTCTCAGAGTGCTTATTCCCCAGTTTGGCTATTTGGTTGCATCTCATACATGTGTTGTACATCCATGTGTAGGGGAGAGGGTTGACTGTGTACATGTGGCAGCTGTGACATTGCCACATGACCCACATATTCCAGAACTGTACCATAGAGGTGACTGACAAGTGACCTTGGCACATGCTACCATAGTATTGTGATTGCCATGGTGATTAACAGCACATAGGGCCAATGGGGAACAAGGTACATAGGTTCATAGGTTCATGCTAGGCTATCTGGCCTAGGGCATTTATAAGCCTATCCAGAATTTGTTTGGCTTTCGCCACCCATTTTAAATTTATTTTGCTATGCCCTTTTTCGAGGTTAGTATACTGTGCCTCTGTCTAACAGTGACACAGAAGTGATACCCGGGGTAAACCTACAATCTCCCATCCACTCATCAAGATTCCTCTTGAAGAGAGTCAATGAGGGACTCTGCCTAACCTGGACTGGGATTTTATTCCAGAGTGAAGGGAGCCTCTGGGTTATGAATCTGTCCCTCCAGCATGTCCTATTTATTTCAGTGCTGAGGTTCAAGTCTCTCGAGCGTAGCTCAATGGGATTTGGATTTTCTGAGGTGCAGCATGTCCATTAATTCGGGTTGGACATGGCTTTATACGTCAGGCACAGATCGCCTCTGAACAGGCGGTATGCCACTGAGTAGAGCTGGAGTTTCTTTAACCGGGCAGCATATGGCATGTGTTTGAGCCCTTTGATCCTCTTGGTGAGGTACTTTTGGGGTCTTTCCAGTTGCTGCAGGTGTCTGGTAAGGTACATCCCAAAAGGGGCATTGTACTCAATTATGGGCCTGATGAGGGATGAGTAAAGAGGCACGATGACCTCCCCTGATCTAGATGTGAATCCCTTCATGATTAGGTGGGCTATATAAAATGTTTTCTAACCACTTTGGCCGCGTGGTTGTCAAATGAGAGATTGCTATCAACTTGGGTCCCCAGGTCCCTAATTACTTCTTCTGTACTTAATGGATTACCACCTATGTGGTAATTTGTGGCACTTTGTTTTTGCCAAGGGGATGACTATACACTTTTGGCATTTAGCTTGAGGCCATGGCTCTGGCACCAGTTGTCTGTTTCTATGAGGCCCTTTTGGAGGATGCTTGTGTCGGCTGGAGAGTCAATTGTGGCATCCAGTTTGCAGTCATCTGCGAACTTGGTCAGCCACAGTCCTTCCGTGTTGGCCTGTACCTCCGAGAAATATATACCGAACAAGAGAGGTCCCAGGACTGAGCCTTGTGGGACACCACTTGTAACTGGTTTGGAGTCTAACATGGCTCCAGCAATTCTAACCATGTGGGTTCTGTCCTTGAGCCAGTTTGCAATCCATCTAGTGACATAGGGGGTTATATTTAAGCTGGTGAGCTTATCTATAATGCCCGAGTGGGGTATTGTATCGAAGGCTTTTGCGAGGTCCAGGTAGGCTGTGTGGACCACCTTCCCCTCGTATCAATGGCCTTGGTGACTATTTCAAAGAAACCAACCAGGTTTAAGAGGCAAGTTCTGTCCTTAACAAAGCCGAACTGGGTAGGATCCAGTGTCTGTAGGTCCCCAATATCTTTATTTATGAGGTCCATGATGATCCTTTCCATAGCTTTGCAGACCAAGCTAGTCAGGCTTATGGGGCGATAGTTTCCAGGATCCATTGAGGCACCACCTTTATGGAGAGGGACCACTGTTGCTGTATGCCACTCTTTGGGCACATATCCTGTAGTAAGGCTGAGATTGAACAGTAGTTTTATGTTTAGGTTTAGCTCTTCTTGGAGTTCATGTAGGACACAGCCTGGGACACCGTCTGGTCCCATTGATGCTGTGTTTTTTGCTTTGGAGAGGCGGCTCTTACCTGAGCATCTGAGATGTCAGGGGCAGCACTCTGCTGGGATAGATATTTGCCCTTTTGGTGGGGAGGGGGGGAGAAGATTGCGCTGAACCTGTCAGCTAGGATGTTGGCAATGTCTGTGGGTTTGGTGTATTTTTTGTCATTTTGGACTAATTCTGAGCATATCTGGGAATTCCCACCCAGGTTCCTAACATAACTAAAGAAAGCCTCGTGATTATCTTTAGTGTCCTGTGCAATTTTTCTCTTGAAGCTGGCCATAGACAATTTTATGAGTGCCCGTAGTTTTTTGCTAATACTGATCAGTGATGCCTTCCCTTTTTGGGATTTTGCTCAATCATTTAGTAGCTTCCTCCTTCAATTGTATAGTTTGTTTATGGCTAGGGTCCACCAGACAGGACGTCTGCCTTTGGAGGATTGGGTCTTGGTTTTATTTGGGATCGCATGATCCATGCATTCCTGAAGGTGTTCATAGAATGCGTTTATAAAGGATTCTGTGGTCTGGGCCGTATTTTCCACAGGCCCGGGGGCTTTGAAGGATTCCACCTCGGTTTTGAGGAGTGTGAAATTTGCTTTAGAGAAGTTTTTCACTGTGGTTTTCTGGGCAGGGGTGGGGTCGGGATGTGAATATCCAGTGAGATTAGTTTATGGTCTGATCTTACCAGTGAGGGATAGACTTCTGGTCTGGAGCATAGAGTCCCCATGTTGGTGATGATCAAGTCCAGTATGTTTTCCCCTCTTGTGTGAGTGGTAACAAGTTGTTCCATAGCATTTGAGTTTATAAATTCTAGGAACCTTTGGGCTAGGGTGTTGGAGCTAGAGTAATGCCCCCAGTCTATGTTTGGGTAGTTGAAGTTGCCCAATATAATGGTGTTTGGAGAGACCTTCATATTTTCCAGTGTTCTCAGGAAGGCCGAGTGGGGTTCCTGGGTTTTGGAGGGTGGTCTGTAGCAGTCTATAAACTGGAAGGCAGTTTTACCCACTGTTAGTTGCACATGGATAGTCTCTGATGCTTCGTGCTTTGCCACCAACCTGGAGGTGTGGGTATCTTTGATGAATATCGATACTCCCCCTCGTTCTGTGGTTCGGTCCAAGTTTTGGGGCCGAAAAGCATGGTATGAGGTATAACCTGGTAGTGCTGGGGTGCTCTCTGGAGCCCTGAACCAGGTTTCTGTTACTGCACAGATATCAATGTTCTCCATGCTAAGGAGAGTTTCGAGTGCGTGCATCTTGAGGTTTAGACTTCTGGCGTTGAGTAGCATTACTCTTAGTTTCTTATCCCTTGTGATACCTATGGAGGTGGGTTTGTCTTTTGAACCTTGCCTAAAAAAGGCACTATGGGGGTAGCAAGAGTCTTTGCCATATCCGAAAGCCCAGGGGTGACAGGTGCAAGCCATCCGTAGCGAAGCAGGTGGTTCAACAGAAGGTGAGTATCTGAGGGTGTAGTGCCTGTGATTAGTTAGCACTGGCATATATGACTGCTCACATGGACAAATGCCAGGTAAGTCATATGCAATGTGTCACAGGCAACGTACATGTGAACAGGACAAACAGTGATGTTCTGTCAAGTGAGACATGGACATACATATAGTAAGCTATGCAGATGTCACTAGGAGTCCACAGAAGCTCTGTAACTCTGCATTGCATGTGGGATCAGTGTTCCAGGGTAACTGCAAGCAAACATGCATGCAAACAATGCTACAGTAAGCAGGGCTGCATGTAGTCCATTGTACAACAAACAAGCTGTACCACTTCCAGTAGGTAACAGTGCAAATATGCAGGCACTATACACATGTACATGGAAATACACAGGTCAGATGGCTAGGGTCCAGTCTCAGCGCACACAAGTGTACAGACAATGTACCGTCAGGATGTACAATAACTGGATGGATACCCAGGTGCTCATACCTGCAGTAATACACATGTCAAATAACAGACACTGAGCCTTCACTCAGTGGTTCCATACTTAGTAGGATGTATGCTACCTGGCCTGCCACCACAGTATCCCTGATATTTATGGGGACTCTCCCTCCTGTGACAGTTAGTTTTGTGTGTTGGGGCTGTCTAGCATGGTATGAGATGTGTGCTTGCAGTGCTAGGGTGCTCCTGTGTGTCCTGTACCAGTCGTGTAGTACTGCACACATATCAACATCCTCAAACATCCGCATTGCAGAGTCCAGTGTGGGCAACATGCCACTTGCAGTTTACATGTCTATCATTGCGTATTACTACATTCATTACTTTATCCCCTGTGCTACCTATGTATGTAGCCTTCTGTTGACATCATTACCACCAGTATGCCAACATGTGCAGATGATACACTATGGTACTTACCATGGGTGTAGACAACAGTACAAGACAATCATACCCTTACTGCATCAGGAATGCTGGGATATACCCACAATTATATCAGCACACAGTACTGTTAACAACATGATACTATTACTACACATCTATGTAGTCACCCTGTGCATCAGCAACGTGTTTACCTGTACCTGCACTGATGTTACAGATTGCAGGAGGTGGCACAGTTTCATCATATGCACAGGGTGTGAACTTGGTATGCCTGAGTCTGCCACTGATACCACCAAATGACACGTATGTGTATGTGTGTTGGTGAGGGACAGCAGTACAAGGTGGGGCAATGTTGATGCAGTGTGTGCATGTATGTGGTAGCCCTAGGTGTTGTCAATTCGCATGTGTGTATGGATGCACACAGTTCCACCTCATGGCTGCCATATACTGGTGTTTGTGGACAGCCACAGACTGTACCTGCCAGGTCATACAGATCAGTGTCTCTGGCCACGGACATGGTACCTGTGCATTGCACTGGTGCTACGGACCATATCCGGTACCACTCCAGACTGGGTACTGTCATCAGAAGCAGGTGTTCATTGACTGGACACAGATCCCTGTCGGGCCTGTCAAGAGCCATGTGCACGTGGTCTCCTGGGGCGGTCTGATGACAGCACAGACCCAGCATTGCTGGGGCTGTTGCTGGCACTATGGGGGCGGCCGTGGCCCTGTTGTCATCCACGACAACTGCCAGCTGCTGCTGTTGCTGGCATATGCCCATGTCGATGCCTCAACCGTCCACCATCGCCCTGGCTCATGGACATGTAGTTGTGGAACCGGTCTAATATGTCCCCACAACATCTGTCTATGACATCGGTGAAATTACGGATGGCAGCCGCAATGTCACGCATACTGTCAGTCATGGCTGTGCGACATGCTGTCAGCTCCCTCAGACCCTGTCTGGTGTACGGTTCCATACGTGACTGTGCCTGCATGACAGCCTGAAACATAGCTGAGGTTGTAAGACCTCTGTGGGCACGTCTGACAGGGGCAGTATGCCCACGGATGCTCCCACGAGAACCCCTGGACATCTGTCTGTGTGGTACCATCTCAGGGCCATGCTCATGGCTGCTGTGTGGGGAAGCATGTGCCACAGATACCACATTACCCTGGTCAATGCCCGCTGTACCTGTCCATCACCTAGGGACATTGGTGACAAAGGGTGTATTGGCAGGATAACTGTGCGCATTGATGGGGTTGACAGCTTTGTACTGTCAATTGGCTGACCAATGACGGACCCTGGCATACCTTCCTGTGCCGTTACACAGATGTCATCATTATCAGTACCCGTGGCACCTGATTCAGGTTCCTGCTGAATGACACCAGAGCAGCACCAGAACCTGTGTGAGGTAAACAGGAAACACATTTTACAATGTCTGCACAATGTTACCAGTGATGCACACATGCACACATGCACACATGCACACATGCACACATGCACAGGTGCACATATGCACAGGTGCACACATGCACACATGCACAGGTGCACACATGCATAAGTACACACATGCACCCATGCACACATGCACACATGCACAGGTGCACACATGCACACATGCACACATGCACACAGTTGCACACTTGCACACTACTCAGTATGCGAGATATCAACACACAGACAAAGCCACACCTGCATGCATACACAGAGCACTACTCAGTGAGCCTAATATTACTATTACTATCAAGACTATTAAATGTATTGTTAATACACATTCACCAGCATGGATAGGCTGCATTGCTGTTACACCAGAGAGACCTGCAGAAGTGAGGAAATTAATGTCTGTGGGCACAACTGTGCCATTGTTACTGAGTATGATACAGGTCAGTAGTACAACAGTCGCCTTTCACAGGTCAGCTGCTGATACTGAGAATATCACACTTGCACATTAAATACTATAACAAATAGAGACCAGCAAATAGACTTCAAGGAAGCAACCAAGTTGAAACAAATCACACAGCGAATTTACCTAGGTTTCGTCTTTAATCAGACTTCTTCAGAATACAAATGATAAAAACCACTCCCTTTTTATATAAAACACAGAATAGTGACATCATCAAGCAATCAATAATAAAAGGTCAGCTTTCAAAATAAAAGCAACAGTACAAACATTGCTAAAAACAATTTGCAGAGACCCGTACTAAAAAACAATTCAATAAACACATGCAAATAAACACTAGTCATGAAATGAACAATAACATTAAATATACATATATGTGTGAAGGCAAAAATTCAAACAGTAATCAGACCTAGCCTAAAATATTCCTTAGTCTCAAAATAGGCATAATGCTAATGCAGTCATTAATGCCTGGAAACACCAAAGCATTTAATTTCAGCTGCCATTTCATCTCACAAATGTCTAGGTGCACCTCAAGCTTTTTACCCTGAATATCAACCAAAACCTGCTGTATGATACTAAATTTAAAAGTGTGACCAGCGTTAGATTCAATATGCCTATATAGAGCATTAGTCTTTTTCTTCAATCTAATATCAGATTGATGCTCAATTATGTGATCCCTAAACGCCCTACTAATTTTCCCAATATAAAAGGCCGGGCACTGCCCACACAAGGCCACATATACCACACTCCTACTGTGACAATCAAAATGGGCCCCAGACCTAACAGTAACCCCAGCCACTTTATATTCGGAACCAGTTAAATTAATCAAATGACATACACTGCACCTACCACATTTGAAAGTACCCCTTCTCCTGTTGGAAACGAGCTGGGGAATCTCATCCCTTTCTAAAAGCTGCTTAAATGAGCGACCCTTCCTAAATACACATCTTGGTGGTACCCCTAATTTGTCACTGACCAATTGGTCAAGCTTCAAAAATTTCCAGTTGTTGATAACTATCTCAGCAATAAAAGGTGCATCAAAAGAGTAGGTCATAATAAAAAAGAGTTGATTGCCCTCATTAACCCGTGTGAACCCGACAACACTCTCAGATTCATTTGAAACCATGCCAACCCTCACTCCATCCACAGCATTGACATCTAAACGCATCGGTCCAGAGTCGGGCTTCCCATGTAATAATGCCCAATAAATGCCCCTTGCCCTTTTTGATATAACCTCATCAGCAATGCACGTGCATAATGCTAACGGGTAACCACACCTAATAAACATCAATTTGATAAATTCAACTTCCTTGAAAAATTCAGCATCCAAACTAGTCATTCTTGCTGCCCTGACCATTTGCCCTTTTACAATTGCTTTCTTTTGATGGTCAGGGTGACAGCTTGAATAACTCAAATAAGAATTTGAAAATGTAGCCTTCCTATGAATGGTGGAAATCAAACCAAAATCAACAGGGTTGATAGTCAAATGAACATCCAAATAATCAATTTCTACTTTACTCAAATTATGAGTAAACTGCAAAAATTCGACCGAGTTATTGATGTACTCCATAAATGCCCTAACCTCATCAAGTCCACCTTCCCAGATAATAAACAAATCCTCCAAGAAGCGGGTGTAAAAACTAACATGGGGCATAAACCGGCTAGTAAATAAAAATTCCTGCTCCCAGTATGCCATAATATAATTGGCATACACTGGAGCACAAGCCGCCCCCATAGCAACACTAGTTGTTTGCTTGTAATAACAACCCTCAAATTGAATTAAGTTATTATTAAGGACAATCTCCATCAAACTTGTTAACAAGTTGATTCTATCCTGATCATACAACCCAGTTTTAAGCAACTGCCATTCCAACCATTCAAGCCCTATTGCTGTAGGAATAACCGAAAATAAATTGACAACGTCCACTGTTATCAATATGGTATCATTGCCAATCCTAACTTCCTTTAACCTCTCCAAAAAAGACCAGGAATCCTTAGTAATATAATCAAATTTCTTTAAGCCCTTTTGTAACTCGTAATCCAAGAATTTGCTTATAAAACAGGTTTTACTACGCTTCCCATCCACAATAGGTCTAAAGGCTAAGTTGTTTAAACCTTTATGTATTTTAGGTATTCCAAAAATCCCGCTGACTAATGGATAATCATTGTTCAAATAAGTGTACTCTACTTCATTTATATGCCCCTGCCATAGTAAGTCTTCAGTAAACAAATTAATCTTACTATAAGCTATATTAAGCTGGTTAAGGCTAACCTCTTCATAGGTATCCGTAGCTAACAAAGCCATCATGCTATTTACGTAATCAATCCGATCAGTAAGTACTAAACCATTGCCCTTATCAGGTTTCATGAATCTAATAGTTCCATCATTTACTAATTCTTTAAGCAAACCATGCTCATCACAAGTTAAATTGTCCATTCTGTTGTAGATTTGCTTATTGTGTGAATACCCCGCCTGAGTAAAATGCTCCCTAATTTCAAATTCACAAATCTTTTCATACGAGTTAATCACACCATTACTAGGGGGCATGTACTTACTTGGTTTTTTCAACACCGAACCTGCTTTGTTACAATTTGCACCATCAAACAGCAATTTCAAGTTCATTTTCCTCACTAACAGTTTCAAATCCACTAAAGTGTCACGTAAAACACCCCTTGCTAAGGGCACAAAGGTTAACCCTTTAGCTAATAGGTCAACATGCCGCTAATTAATAACTTTGCTAGAATAATTGTAAATTTTAAAGTCATCATAAATATTAGCTACAATTGGTGGATTACTAAGCCCATAATTATAAACAGCTTTTGATTCACCCTCAGCTATTTGGATTAAATCATCAATACCACAATCATCCACAACATTTTCAAACAAATCAATAGAAAATTGAATATTAGGGTCATTCACATTACCCATCAATAGCTCACAATTCAAATCAAGCTGCGGTGAAACCACACTGGTAAAAGAAGGCAAGGAATACAGACTAACATCCAATAAGAAACCAAATTTGGCATCCACATTATCAATGTTGTCGGATCTGAGCCTTCTAGGAGTAATCATAGAAGGTAAATCAGCCTCACCCTCAAGGGGCTGCTTAATACTGACACAAAGTGCACCCGTGTCATTACCCATTATTGAGGTTGATGGTTCTCTTAATGAATCTATTTCAAACAGGTGCACACTTTCTTCACTCAAAAAGGATGAACAATCAAACACGTCAGGATGCAAACCAATATTTAGTTGCATGCTACCCATCTTATGTAAATCCACAAAATCACAACCATAATTGGTTGACAAATCTAAAGTTGAACAACTGTTAGAAAATTCAGGCACATCAGCACAATTAACATACATTGCTGCAGTATTATTTGGTTCCAAACCATAAATATTAATAAATGAAGGTGCATACAACTCACAAGATGTCGATAGTATCGTATTATCAAGTGTACACACATTGTGATCTAAACAATTTCACTCAGCACACGTAGAAAATGTCCCATCAATCCTAGAGTCCAAATCGTCAAGCATTCTTTCAAATAAAAAAGAAGAAGCATTCACATTAAAGTCACTACTTCCCACAGGAGAGTTACTGCCATTGCACAGAACATTGAAATTATCGCTTCCTTTGGAACACGGTTCAACACCAACCAGCAATGCCGCGTTTTTGTTGAAACCCGTACGACAAACAAATTTAGTGTTATTGTCACCCAGCGGTACACCAAACGCTGTGCAAACATCTCTACCCAAATAATGAACACCGTGCGTTACAGCAATGGAACAGCCAGGCAAACTGCCTCTAGGAAAATTAACGTTGTTACTTGCTTCAACAGACTCTGCTAACAATCGCCCCACTGGGCAAAAAGACACAGGACGGCTATTTGAAACAGTGTCAATACATTCCTGATAAAATAAATAGTTAGGGGACTTCAGTTGAACACAAAACCCCCCAGAATGTGAATGCTCATCTGGATGGTTGAAAACACTACCAAGTCTCATCTCCCCCACTAGGCCCGATTGCCCCTGCTGTTTAAATCGCTGAAGTTCCTTGTCTTTGGCTTTGCCCCTTGTCTGACGAAATCACTTGATTCGATGGGTCCTTGACACTGATTCCGACCTCTTATCCTCTCCGACCTTCTTGGCTCTACGTCTAAAGGGAAATCAGCTCGACTAGGCACCTCATTTGAATTCTCATCTGCTGACATCATTTCTGATTCTCTGTTGAGCACGTTCTTGTTTAAAGGGACTCTACCATAACAGTTACCTTCAGACATGGGATAAACTTGATTGCGCCTATATTCAGTAGTGTCCCTTTCAATCTTTCTTGCTTTTCTAGCGTGAATAGACGCACATTGAGAATTCACATCAGTCAACAAGTTGTTGTAATTAGTTACATAGTGCTCAAAATTTAAATCAGTAGTAATTGCCTCATTTTCAGCTTCCAACTCAACCAGCAAAGAAGCAATTTGCTGGTCATTATACTTGATAATAATAGTAAGAAGTTCAAGCCCCATTTTGTCATAAAGCCTGTGCACTTCTTCAAGCATGTCCCTTTTTGCTCCAATACCATTGGGGTACTTCCAGGCCCGCAATCCCTTCGGCACAATACCACAGTCAATGTTCTTTTGCAGGTACCCATTTTCAATTTGCAGTTTTTTGAGTAAAAATAACTTTTTTTCAAAATCTTTTAAACGCTGTGCCAAGGGTTTAAAGCCATTCCTTTCAACATTCACCACCACCCCATTACGTTGGAAATTAAATTCATTAACTCTCCACTTATCCACATCAAAGGCAGGTAAAACATTACCACCAAGATTGCCAGAGGTGGAAGGATTCGCAGCCCTCACTCCAGTATTCACCTCAGGAGAACCACATCCTGCACTTACAATAGAAGCAAACTCATGCCTTCCAGCCGGTCCTGGTCCAGCCTTATTGTCCCTGTTGTCCTTTGCTGACCTTCTACCAAGCACTGAATTTGCTTAGAATGCTCAGTATGGAGAGTGGTGGTGTTGGACCAGACATTTTTGGCTTATTGGAGGCTATCAACCAACAATTAGCTGAGCATTCTAAGCTTCTATTGTAAGTGCAGGACGTGGTTCTCCTGAGGTGAATACTGTAGTGAGGGCTGCGAATCCTTCCACCTCTGGCAATCTTGGTGGTAATGTTTTACCTGCCTTTGTTGTGGATAAGTGGAGAGTTAATGAATTTAATTTCCAACGTAATGGGGTGGTGGTGAATGTTGAAAGGAATGGCTTTAAACCCTTGGCACAGCATTTAAAAGATTTTGAAAAAAAGTTATTTTTGCTCAAAAAACTGCAAATTGAAAATGGGTACCTGCAAAAGAACATTGACTGTGGTATTATGCCAAAGGGATTGCGGGCCTGGAAGTACCCCAATGGTATTGGAGCAAAAAGGGACATGCTTGAAGAAGTGCACAGGCTTTATGACAAAATGGGGCTTGAACTTCTTACTATTATTATCAAGTATAATGACCAGCAAATTGCTTCTTTGCTGGTTGAGTTGGAAGCTGAAAATGAGGCAATTACTACTGATTTAAATTTTGAGCACTTTGTAACTAATTACAACAACTTGTTGACTGATGTGAATTCTCAATGTGCGTCTATTCACGCTAGAAAAGCAAGAAAGATTGAAAGGGACACTACTGAATATAGGCGCAATTAAGTTTATCCCATGTCTGAAGGTAACTGTTATGGTAGAGTCCCTTTAAACAATAACGTGCTCAACAGAGAATCAGAAATTATGTCAGCAGATGAGAATTCAAATGAGGTGCCTAGTCGAGCTGATTTCCCTTTAGACGTAGAGCCAAGAAGATCGGAGAGGATAAGAGGTCAGAATCAGCGTCAAGGACCCATCGAATCAAGCGATTTCGTCAGACAAGGGGCAAAGCCAAAGACAAGGAACTTCAGCGATTTAAACAGCAGGGGCAATCGGGCCTAGTGGGGGAGATGAGACTTGGTAGTGTTTTCAACCATCCAGGTGAGCATTCACATTCTGGGGGGTTTTGTGTTCAACTGAAGTCCCCTAACTGTTTATTTTATCAGGAATGTATTGACACTGTTTCAAATAGCCGTCCTGTGTCTTTTTGCCCAGTGGGGCGATTGTTAGCAGGGTCTGTTGAAGCAATTAACAACGTTAATTTTCCTAGAGGCAGTTTGCCTGGCTGTTCCATTGTTGTAACGCACGGTGTTCATTATTTGGGTAGAGATGTTTGCACAGCGTTTGGTGGACAGCTGTGTGACAATAACACTAAATTTGTTTGTCGTACGGGTTTCAACAAAAATGCGGCATTGCTGGTTGGTGTTGAACCGTGTTCCAAAGGAAGCGATAATTTCAATGTTCTGTGCAATGGCAGTAACTCTCCTGTGGGAAGTAGTGACTTTAATGTGAATGTTTCTTCTTCTTTTTTATTTGAAAGAATGCTTGACGATTTGGACTCTAGGATTGATGGGACATTTTCTACGTGTGCTGAGCGAAATTGTTTAGATCACAATGTGTGTACACTTGATAATACGATACTATTGACGTCTTGTGAGTTGTATGCACCTTCATTTATTAATATTTATGGTTTGGAACCAAATAATACTGCAGCAATGTATGTTAATTGTGCTGATGTGCCTGAATTTTCTAACAGTTGTTCAACTTTAGATTTGTCAACCAATTATGGTTGTGATTTTGTGGATTTACATAAGATGGGTACATGCAACTAAATATTGGTTTGCATCCTGACGTGTTTGATTGTTCATCCTTTTTGAGTGAAGAAAGTGTGCACCTGTTTGAAATAGATTCATTAAGAGAACCATCAACCTCAATAATGGGTAATGACACGGGTGCACTTTGTGTCAGTATTAAGCAGCCCCTTGAGGGTGAGGCTGATTTACCTTCTATGATTATTCCTAGAAGGCTCAGATCCGACAACATTGATAATGTGGATGCCAAATTTGGTTTCTTATTGGATGTTAGTCTGTATTCCTTGCCTTCTTTTACCAGTGTGGTTTCACCGCAGCTTGATTTGAATTGTGAGCTATTGATGGGTAATGTGAATGACCCTAATATTAAATTTTCTATTGATTTGTTTGAAAATGTTGTGGATGATTGTGGTATTGATGATTTAATCCAAATAGCTGAGGGTGAATCAAAAGCTGTTTATAATTATGGACTTAGTAATCCATCAGTTGTAGCTAATATTTATGATGACTTTAAAATTTACAATTATTCTAGCAAAGTTATTAATGAGCGGCATGTTGACCTATTAGCTAAAGGGTTAACCTTTGTGCCCTTAGCAAGGGGTGTTTTAAGTGACACTTTAGTGGATTTGAAACTGTTAGTGAGGAAAATGAACTTGAAATTGCTGTTTGATGGTGCAAATTGTAACAAAGCAGGTTCGGTGTTGAAAAAACCAAGTAAGTACATGCCCCCTAGTAATGGTGTGATTAACTCGTATGAAAAGATTTGTGAATTTGAAATTAGGGAGCATTTTACTCAGGCGAGGTGTTCACACAATAAGCAAATCTACAACAGAATGGACAATTTAACTTGTGATGAGCATGGTTTGCTTAAAGAATTAGTAAATGATGGAACTATTAGATTCATGAAACCTGATAAGGGAAATGGTTTAGTACTTACTGATCGGATTGATTACGTAAATAGCATGATGGCTTTGTTAGCTATGGATACCTATGAAGAGGTTAGCCTTAACCAGCTTAATATAGCTTATAGTAAGATTAATTTGTTTATTGAAGACTTACTATGTCAGGGGCATATAAATGAAGTAGAGTACACTTATTTGAACAATGATTATCCATTAGTCAGCGGGATTTTTGGAATACCTAAAATACATAAAGGTTTAAACAATTTAGCCTTTAGACCTATTGTGGATGGGAAGCGTAGTAAAACCTGTTTTATAAGCAAATTCTTGGATTACGAGTTACAAAAGGGCTTAAAGAAATTTGATTATATTACTAAGGATTCCTGGTCTTTTTTGGAGAGGTTAAAGGAAGTTAGGATTGGCAATGATACCATATTGATAACAGTGGACATTGTCAATTTGTTTTCGGTTATTCCTACAGCAATAGGGCTTGAATGGTTGGAATGGCAGTTGCTTAAAACTGGGTTGTATGATCAGGATAGAATCAACTTGTTAACAGGTTTGATGGAGATTGTCCTTAATAATAACTTAATTCAATTTGAGGGTTGTTATTACAAGCAAACAACTGGTGTTGCTATGGGGGCGGCTTGTGCCCCAGTGTATGCCAATTATATTATGGCATACTGGGAGCAGGAATTTTTATTTACTAGCCGGTTTATGCCCCATGTTAGTTTTTACACCCGCTTTTTGGACGATTTGTTTATTGTCTGGGAAGGTGGACTTGATAAGGTTAGGGCATTTATGGAGTACATCAATAACTCGGTCGAATTTTTGCAGTTTACTCATAATTTGAGTAAAGTAGAAATTGATTATTTGGATGTTCATTTGACTATCAACCCTGTTGATTTTGGTTTGATTTCCACCATTCATCGGAAGGCTACATTTTCAAATTCTTATTTGAGTTATTCAAGCTGTCACCCTGACCATCAAAAGAAAGCAATTGTAAAAGGGCAAATGGTCAGGGCAGCAAGAATGACTAGTTTGGATGCTGACTTTTTCAAGGAAGTTGAATTTATCAAATTGATGTTTATTAGGCGTGGTTACCCATTAGCATTATGCACGTGCATTGCTGATGAGGTTATATCAAAAAGGGCAAGGGGCATTTATTGGGCATTATTACATGGGAAGCCCGACTCTGGACTGGTGCGTTTAGGTGTCAGTGCTGTGGATGGAGTGAGTGTTGGCATGGTTTCAAATGAATCTGAGAGTGTTGTCGGGTTCACACGGGTTAACGAGGGCAATCAGCTCTTTTTTATTACGACCTACTCTTTTGATGCACCTTTTATTGCTGAGATAGTTATCAACAACTGGAAATTTTTGAAGCTTGACCAATTGGTCAGTGACAAATTAGGGGTACCACCAAGATGTGTATTTAGGAAGGGTCGCTCATTTAAGCAGCTTTTAGAAAGGGATGAGATTCCCCAGCTCGTTTCCAACAGGAGAAGGGGTACTTTCAAATGTGGTAGGTGCAGTGTATGTCATTTGATTAATTTAACTGGTTCCGAATATAAAGTGGCTGGGGTTACTGTTAGGTCTGGGGCCCATTTTGATTGTCACAGTAGGAGTGTGGTATATGTGGCCTTGTGTGGGCAGTGCCCGGCCTTTTATATTGGGAAGACTAGTAGGGCATTTAGGGATCGCATCATTGAGCATCAATCTGATATTAGATTGAAGAAAAAGACTAATGCTCTATATAGGCATATTGAATCTAACGCTGGTCACACTTTTAAATTTAGTGTCATACAGCAGGTTTTGGTTGATATTCAGGGTAAAAAGCTTGAGGTGCACCTAGACATTTGTGAGATGAAATGGCAGCTGAAATTAAATGCTTTGATGTTTCCAGGCATTAATGACTGCATTAGCATTATGCCTATTTTGAGACTAAGGAATATTTTAGGCTAGATCTGATTACTGTTTGAATTTTTGCCTTCACACATATATGTATATTTAATGTTATTGTTCATTTCATGACTAGTGTTTATTTGCATTTGTTTATTGAATTGTTTTTTAGTACGGGTCTCTGCAAATTGTTTTTAGCAATGTTTGTACTGTTGCTTTTATTTTGAAAGCTGACCTTTTATTATTGATTGTTTGATGATGTCATTATTCTGTGTTTTATATATAAAGGGAGTGGTTTTGATTATTTGTATTCTGAAGAAGTCTGATTAAAGACGAAACCTAGGTAAATTTGCTGTGTGATTTGTTTCAACTTGGTTGCTTCCTTGAAGTCTATTTGCTGGTCTCTATTTGTTCTGGTTATCTTTTTAGTATGGACATTAAATACTATGACAGCTATAAACCAAGGACACACCTCACACATTCATTAACTACCAGTGTACACAACAGTCAACTATACATATGGCATATTACCTGCACGCTCGTAGTCTTGCTGCTGTGTGGCTCCAGCCTCCATCATAATGCAGGTCTGCTGCTGTTGTTGTTGTTGGCGGGCTGGAGCCACAGCACTTATGAGTAATCCCTCCAGTTTGGTGAGTGGTGGATGTGTAGCCACCCCACCACCTGTGGCAACCTGTTGCCTTTGGATATCCGACGCACGCTGATGGACATTTCTGATTAAATCACTGCAGTAATGTTGTACCTGTTCATATGTCCTATTATGCATGCCTATGTCATTTACCCAATGGACCAGGTCTTGCCACAGTGCAGCCCTCTCCTGCTGATTCTGGCTGGTGCGGGAAAAGAGTATTGCATAATCCCACACCAGGCTCTGGTGTATCTCCTCATCCTCAGCTGCAGAGTACTCTGGATTGTGCTGGTGAGCCATGGTCCTGAAAAAGGAAATAACATGATATCAGCAAAATATGTCAGCAGAATTTGGTACACATACTACACATGCTACTTGACTGTTGTGATACAACATATCTCACATATATAGCATCTGTCTGTCTATTGGTGGATACACATGTAAATGGCCAGGTATCAGTGCTCAGCCAACAACTGTGCAACAGTACCTGGCACACTCGATATGACATACTACCAAACCCCAGCAGTCAGAACACTGATTCAGGTCCAAAGCACCTCCTCACTCTGGGGGTTTGTATCGAGGTACTGTGTGGGGTACATCATCAACTACTGTGAGCTGACCACAAACTAATTGCCCTGGATATACATACCCGCCTCCACCACCAGCACAAATGACTACAGTGAATAACATTTCAAATGCAAACTTTACACTTCGTAACACTGACATGGTATCCTTTAAGCCCACTGGGCCAGTGGAAGACACAACCCACAATGCTGACCCCTTCACAAATGATTTCTACGGACATCTCTGAGAATGCATGGATCATGCAATCCCATATAAGACCAAGACACTCTTCACAAAGGGACAGCATCCTGTCTGGTGGACCCCAGCCATAGACAGATTGTATAACAAAAGATGGAAGCTACTGCAAGACAGAGCATAATTCCATAAAGGGAAGGCATGTCTGATCAGCACTAGTAAGGAGCTATTTTCTCTCATACAAACATCCATGGGCAACTTTGAGTGGGATATCAACAGGGACACTACAGATAACCACAAGGCCTTCTTCAGTTATGTTAGCAACCTGGTCAGAAACCCTCCAATATGCCCATAGTTAGTACACAACAACAAATAATTCACTGAACCCACAGATATTGGCAACATTGTGGCAGACAGATTCAGTGCAGGTTTCCCCCCTCCCTCTCCCCCAAACTAAGACATACTTATCCCAGCTGACTGTAACCTCCCTGTCATCAAAGATGTCCAGGTGAGAGCCGCCCTCAACACAACATGAATGGGACATGATGGTATCCCCGGTTGCATACTACATGAACTCCAAGAGGAGCTAAACACACATATAGAAGTGCTACATAACACTAGCCTGACTACAGGATATGTACCTGTACACTGGCGTATAGCAGCAGTGGTTCCACTCCACGAAGGAGGCACCTCTACATACCAATACAATACAACACAATACAATACATTACAATACAATACAATACAATATGCTATTGCCCCTGGGACTACAGCAGCATACTGTTCTGCTACCCTGACCATTGTGACACATGTGATGTGATGGTACCTGCTCTTGTCAAACAGTTACACAGGGTGACTCATATGGCACATTACCTATCTGACTAACATTCAGCAGGGGTATGTGTGACATGTACTCATGGGGAGTCTTGCTTCTTAACGCTGTGTGGTTTATTGCAGGGTATGTCTTATCTGTGGGTAGGAACCTGTACCTCTGCCATGAGCTCTCTACTGCAGTGTCACGGACGACACACAGCAGTCATTTAGGTTGTGGACGGTGTGAGGTGTTACTATGGTTATTGGACATCTGTCATGGGTGTGACTTAAGTATGTAAATCCAGGAATGGTAATCTCTATGTGGGTAGTATGTGTGTACTCTGTGGTGTTGTCAGTCATTGTGCATTGGTAATGTGTTTGAGTGCATTGTCACAGTGTTGTACATGTTACTGTGTCCTTCTCCATATCTGTAGCTGTCATGTGAGGTACATACCGTGGCAGCCATTGTGTGGTGTGGAGGGGTACACTGACCTACATGTCCATAGCTGACACACCATGTCTGCTGACACAAACCATGTGCAGATATTCCAGGAATAGTGTGTCACTGTGAATATCATTGGGGGGACTATTGTACACATTTATGACCCTGTTCACCCCTGACACATGCAGTGGTGGGAAGCCAATCACATATCTGGTGGTTACTGGTGTAGATGATTTGAAATGGGGTATGGTACTCCAGTTTTGACACTGGTGTTCACTCCATGCTTTTGCCACCAGGCACCTGTTGCAATACATCTGTACCCATGTGCCTCACTCAGAATATATATACATATCTCTCTCTCTCTCTCTCTCTCTCTATATATATATATATATGTATATAGATATATATATATATATCTATATGTATATATATATATATATATATATATATATATATATATATATATATATATATATATATATATATATATATATATATATATATATATCTGTATACATATACACATATATATATTTTGATGTACATATATTGCTATAGATATGGAGAGGGGGGGTGTGACAGAGAGGGGGTGAGAGTGACAGAGAGGGTGGGACATCATATACAGTCATACCTGTAGATAGTCAGATCAGTCTGTCTATGTATATGTATCTACATATATCTATATCTGTATGTGTGTATTACATATATATGTGTGTACATATTCTATCTATCTACATCTGTCTATGTATTCCTACATCCCTCTCTATGTATGTATACATATATGCATATTATATATATATATATATATATATATATATATATATATATATATATATATATACATACATACATATATTGACATACATAAGTATCCATATGATAGATAGGTATATCAACATGTTTGTTTACAAAACTGTATACACACACTAACATACTGCTAAACATACATAACTGTGAAACCTACTTTGTACATTGCACTACAACCTACATTCAACCTACATTGATATGTGCACATAGATGCCCTCACATACATATGTATGTACAGCCTTCACTGATAGTTGCTGTATGTCCCCTGCCCTATGCACATCTTCATATACATATGGATACAGACCAATGACACATATGAAGGGTTCACAGTATGTAGACTTTTATAGTATTACTTTACATTACCTGTGTTTGTCACAGCTGCTTGTGTTGCCATCTGGTTTCGTGTCCTGCTGCTCCACTTGCCAGTTGTCAGCTTTCAGGTGGTTGTTGCTGACTGGTTTTATTTGTGTATGTTTATTTATTTATTTCTCTCTCTCTCTCTCTCTCTCTCTCTCTCTCTCTCTCTGTCTCTCCCTACCTCCACAGGGTGCAATGAAAGTATTGCATATGTGGACTGGGAGTACAGCATGCTTTTGTAGGTATCTGAATATGTCCATGTGATGGCCTCTGCACCAATTGTTAGCCAGCATTTGCTAATTGCATGCAGCCAGTTGTATACTGATTGCAGTTCTCACTGTGATTTCAGGACAGTGCTATAAAAAAGTATGTGAGATAGGTGTAGCCCTTTCAGATTTTAAGGGCAGGGACCATGCTGGTATGCTGTGGACACTGTTCTGTGAGTGTAAAGGTTAGTATCTCTCTCATATTTCCGTCTGTGTTGTAGATTAACATTTCTCCATTCATTTCTCCAGTTTCCTGTACTAAGTATGTATGTACACTGACACCTAAGACTACTACTACTGTTAATGTGGGTGTGTGTGCTTTCCTGTGGGACATGTGGTGTAACTGGTGTATAGCAGTGACTCTTGCACTTTGTTGCTATGGCTTCAATATTTGCCCTTTACATTCACTTCTTGTATGCCTGCTAGGTGTCTTGACTGTAGTGTGTTGCTGTGGCTTTCCTATTTTCCATGTACATTCACACCTTGGAATGCTTGCTATATCTGCTAGGGTGTTACTGCATGCAGTGTGGTCTGGCCATGGTGTGGGCCTTGACATCTATTAGGGTATTTGAGTATGCTGCTGAGCAGGCCCCAGAGACTCTCAGGTGTATCTTTTATCTGCCTCATGGAATGGTACATATCAGTGGGGTACACCCATTAAATTGTCTGGTATTCTGCAGTTGTGACTGTGGGATAGCATGAGCATATGTATTACTACACTATTTCTGCCATGCAAGTGGTGCATACTTTCAGAACTTCATAGTTACCATTGCATGTGTTGTAACACCTTTCTGCCTACTGTTTGTACATTTCACAGGGAGTATGTGGGGCATCCCTGTAACTCAGTCACTGTTGCTATGTCTAGGCTCTTAACTATTCAAATATGGCAGTGTCAGATCTCTCAAGTGTACAGATATTTGCAGGTTGTCCACATTTTTGCCTCATATTTTGGTCAATATCTCATAAGCAGCTTTTTCTTGCAAATCACTCTGGGCTCAAGTCAGACTATAGTGACAAACATTTAAGTTTCAGACTTCATACCCTTCCAAACATCCAACAAAATGCAGAACCTGTTACTCTCTGAACTGTCTAAGTTTGTTGTAGCATTATTTGGAATGTGTCCCTGTTTTTGGCCCTTTGCTCCACATTTTTTATTAGTTAGTCCGGATGTGTTCCTGTAAGAGGTTGTGGGGTACGAGCAGTGATTATCCTGCTGTGAGTATGTGTGTGGCTTGCAAGGTGCTACAGTGACATTATTACCTACTAGCTACCAACTAGCATGGCTGTTTCTGTTCACACACTACTATTCTAGAAATCCACTACATTTGACAGTAAATATACATGACGTGCTTTGTGTACTACACATCCTATATTCCCTTTACATTCATTCCTACTATTACATGATATATTTATTGTAGCACAATGTTCTTATATAACAGTCATGGCTTAGTGGTAAGTCATGCAGACTACTGTTTCCTGGGATCGGGACTGACAGTGGGATTTTATTTTGCTTTTGAGCAGACTACAGGACTTGTCATTCAGAGTGACTAAGGCACTTTTAAGCAGTTGTAACTTGGTTAGCGCTGGTTTGCACGGAGCTCACGCATGCGTACTGGCATTCAGCTCCGCGCACACCCGCTTACAACCGCTTAAAAGTGCTTACTCTTGCGCACACCCGCGCTATTTTATTTGAAAGAAATGAAAATGGGGATACAGGAAAGTGGTGAAAAAGGGGTCACAAAGAGGGTAAGACAGTAGGGAAACAAGCTCGGGTTTTGCAGGAGGGATGTAGGTAAGGCCCATAGCTGCCCATTTCTTCATCAGCAACAGCTGTGCATATGTTTGTAATTTGGTGTGACATTTGAAACCTTCCACCCCTGAGAGAGGTGTGAGAACAACAATAATACTTGTTGTACAGCCAATTGTAATTGACAGTTTCCATGTCCAGCAGACATGTGTGCAAAATGGGCAGCTATGTATGGGACGTAATTTCTTTGTGGGTACAGAGTGCCCTTTTTTTTTTTTTTCAGGTGAGAGTGGTATGTCAGGTACAGGTAGTCGGCATAGCTGGGGAGGTAGGTTGGGTAGGTCAACAGACAAGACAAACAAGATGCATACAGGGGCGGTGTATGACACATGTGGGGGGGGGTTACACAATTGACGGGGACGGATGTTTGGATATCTAGAGCCCATGAGCCCACAGATGGCAACAGTGGAACTGATATCCCCACCCATGGGCAGTTGCCACTGTGCCTTCACAGCCCAGGAAGGGGCTGTGCTGGGGGCTGTGTAGGCCGGGCAGCAGGCACACCCTTTAGTTGTGCCACCTGTGCCTCAAGCTGGTGTAGGGGCCCAAGAAGAGCTTCCTGGATCTCCCTACACACCACAGTCCAGACACTACGGAGGGTGAGTGGTTGTTCTCCTCCGGCCACACTTGCAGAGGGGGGACGAGCCCCATCCCCTGCAGCGCTTCCACCTGCAGGTGGCACAGGGCCACCGGAGGAGGGTCCGGACTGGGCACTACTGCCAGGTGCACTCGCCAGCTGAGGTGGGAGAGGTGGGTCTGCTGGAACCCACCTTCCCTGTCGTCCTATGTTTTGCATTATGTCATGACAGTTTGGGTTAGTAACGTACAATACCATTCACAATTAGTTGTAACAGCATGCATTAGTATTCCCATTAACAAAACACCCAGATATTCAAACCATTGAACAGCAAGCATAACACATGCATATTTTGAACAGCAATACACAGTCCAACAACATGCAGGGTTGATTGATGGCAACAGGCCATCAGGTTTGGATGTATGAACAGGGCTGATGCATCAACGTGCATGCAAATATGTATGAACCAACAGGACAAATGTCCAGGGGCGTTAATTGTGATTGCACATACCAATTTCATGTGGAATGGATTATATGTGGTTATAGGGTAGGGTGAAGAAAATTTAATTAACAACTTCAAATACCAATACATATGCTGTACATTTCTAATAGCTGCAGATATATACACACTACAGTTCTGCCTACAGTTTCCTATGTGATAACTACTTCAAGTTGGTGATAGGAATGTTGCTGCTACATCAATATACATTTTCATTTTTATTCTTACACATTCATATCTGGCTCTGTTCAGCTACATCATCCTGCTACAACTGTGGATGTTTGGTATTTCAGACAACCATACTATCTGCACATTGCAGACTGAGAGCAACATATCCAGATTTTGGGATACACATTCCAGCTGCGGTGACATTTTCAACACATTTTACAGTTTGGTTCTGCTTGTCACATTCATTTCATTCTGTACTGACTGTAGTATACTTTATTCAGGAGTTATTACTACTTTATTGGTGGATTCATAACTCTTTCTCACACTCTCTCACTTGTTTTATTTTTACAATTCAGGATGGTACTTAATTCTAGGCTTTATTGACATGTTTTACCTGTAGTTATTACAATCCTTTCCAACAGTCTCACTTCTGCCGTGTTTCTGTATTTCAACAGGGATATATTTCACACGTGTTTTACTCAGCTTATGCAGCTGTACTTTTCAGCCTGCTGCAGGTTATGTACTATTATATTACAGGTGGGACATCTTTATTTGAGACTTTATTTCAGAGTTTTTCATTTTTCTGTTTGGATTACAGACTGCATCACACTTTTGTAATCAAGCAATACTTGCAAACCCTCTTACACTGTTACTTGCACATTTTATTACTTAGTGACTACACTGCACTCTTTTGCTAACTGTCATACTTTTATATTTATTTACAGTTACAGGGAGAGGATTACTGACCTGTCTGGTGGTGCAACCACACCAGCCTATCGCCATAGGCTCTACGGTTCGCAGAATGGATACCTGCAGCTGTAATATAAATAAAGTAATATTGGAATACACATCTCCATAATATCAGCTAGGTTAATTTCTTACATAAATAATTAGATGTAACTTACTCAGTAGTGGGGCGTTGGGCATTTGCCGGGCTTCCTGGATCCAATGGTTCAGTTGGTCCTGCTTCCGTCTCTTCAGGTCCGCATGGTGGTGACAGACCTGCTCACCAGTCCTTGGTATCCCTGTGGCACTGGTGAGATCATGAGCCAACCGGTCCCACACCTCAGCCCTATATGCTCCCCACAGGACCTGGCCCTGCATGAGTTGGGCCTCATGATTGTGGACAAGGAGCCAAATCATATATTTGGACTACTCAACTCCCCACCTTTGTGCTCGAAAGCAACTACCCTCACCTACAGCTGACATTCAGGATGCAAGTTGGTTCTACAATTGGTTATGTGGTGTATTCCCACCTATGGGGCTTATATATGCCGTTTTTCCCGCACTTATCTGTGATTGGCCATTTTAGAATTGTATCAGCTTCACAAAACCTGCTTTGTCATGCTCCTCTTTCTATTCATTCCTATACATTTGCTATTACTGCATTTCTAAGTGCAACTGTCGTGGCTTAGTGGTTCAGTACCTTGACTATGGTGCATGATATCCTGGGTTTGAACCTGGTCATTGCTTTTTATATTTTATGACTATCTACACAGGCTAGGAGGTGTGTCTGTGTAAAGGCAGTTTTGTTACAGCTCGCTCAACGTTGCCCGTCGGTTAGCTTGTTGGCGCGGCGCGCAGCTCCGCGCAAACGGGGTACGCTGGTTTATGCGTCATTTGGCTGTCAGCATGCATATTACACTCAGCTCAGCTAGAGGCACACAGTTTCAGCGTTTTAAACCACTGATCATCTACGGGCACTCATTTTACACCTGTTAAACCACTGCTCACCTACGGGCACTCATTTTGCACCTGTTAAACCACTGCTCACCTACGGGCACTCATTTTACACCTGTTAAACCACTGCTCACCTACGGGCAGATGCACTCAACTTGTTAAACTGTAGCTCAGCTATAGGCACATCTGGCATTTTTTATTATTTTATCTCACATTTCTTCAAAATAAATGGCCCATTTCATTACATTTTACATAAAATATAATTTTATATGTGTACATATATGTCAGGGACTTGTTTTGTGCTTATTGCACTAAAATAAAAATTGATGTTGGGGGGGTTCGAACCATGACTGCCTGCTCTTCAGCCGATGTCTCGACCGCTACGCTACTGCTTCTTGGCTTACTTTGCATATGTCGTTCTTATATGCTTTTCCACTGACTGCTAACTGTGGCTAAGATGCGGGCATGCCCGCGCAAACGAGCACACACGGGCAAACATCTTTACAATTTAAAAACAATATATAACATGTTCATTTATATATTTTATGTTCATAGTCTGTGGGGGCATTTGTTGTGTTGTGTTTATTCACATTTACACGGACTCTGTCATGGGGGTTTACTTTCGGGACTTTTACTCTTCTGGGGGCGTGTCTGTTTGCAGGGCTCGGCCTAGGGACACGCCCCCTACTGTCTTCCACGGACTGTGTAAGCCTTAGGTGTGATTCAGCATGCCCTCATGCATATGCATGACATGCTGACGTCACACCATTTAACTGCAGCCTCCGTGTAAGCCTTGTAACTCTGACATGGAGGCTTCGTGAATCCTGCCCTATGTTTTGCATGTAAAATAGGAAAAAGCTTTATTTATTAGAATCTATTCAGATTTGGTTTACCAAAAGTATGTCATCTTGACTGCACAGGAAGGTGCTGGGAGTTAAAGCTCTGTTCTATACATTACAGATATATTAGAAACAAAGTAACATGTGATTACAGAACATTTGATGATGAAATGTTACAATCAATTTTTAGTATTCAAACAACTAATAATATGAGAGGTCATAGATGTGACAACTTAAACTTTGTAATTACTATAAATTACATCATTAAGAAGTAAACTTTTGACACAAATTATCCATAGGATATGGAATCAACTACCAATTGAGATTAGATTATCTCCAAACATGACTTCCTTTAAACATGAATTTGATTCTTGGATGGGAGATGACATTTATAATGATGAATTTAATATTTCAGTGCTCTTGGACAGCCTTCAGGCCTGAACATTGGCAATGAACATATGAGAACTTATGAGAGATACAAAAGTATTCTTGCTTATCAGGTATATCTTGGATATTGTTGACAGAATACACTGATGTGCATTACCGTCATACAAGGATAAGCACACTGATGATATCTGCTTATATGTGGTAGACAGAGCTGTATGACTATATATTTGCAGAGTATTGAACAGTGTAATGCAATGTGTAACACAAAGCTATTGATTCATACATATTATTGTGGATACGAAAAAGTGTGGTAAATGTTCAGTATGTCAACATATAGTACCCACATTCCCCATGATTAATGGTAAAAAGTTTCAAACCAAGGGAGTTTTTGCATGTAAAAGGTGGTAGTGAATGCTTTGAGCTGTGAATGTCAAAAGATTTATATAGGAGAGACAAAAAGGTGCTTGAATGAAAGAGTTAAAGAACACATCAGAGATATCAAAAATCAAAAGGATATTAGTCCAGTAGCACAACATTTTAATATGAAACATCAGGGTAAATTGGAAAGTTTAAGGGTTTCAGTTTTAGAACAAGTAAAGGATGAATTTCTAAATGAAGAAAGTATTAAATAATTTTTAAGAAAAAAGGAATCCATCCTGATACTGAAATTTAATACATTACAGCCAAGAGGTATAAACAAAGAATGTAACTGGAAGAGTTTCATTTAATGAACTTTTAAAAAAGTTTTTTAAGTTAATTGAATAATTGTTTAATTGCTTAGAGACTAATTACTGTTTTTAGAAAATAGATGTACTCTGTTAAAGGTTATGTTGTAGCCAAGGAGCTAGAGTGAAGAGCATTGGAGTGAAGAGCATTGGTTTTGGAATAAAATATCTAAAAATTCCTGCAGTCTAATTCCTGCAGTTCGTTGTGATATATATTATTACTTCATTTGTTGGTTTTTGGATGTCTTGAATATTGTTGACAGAATACATTGATGTGCATTACTGTCATACGGGGATAAGCACACTGCCGATATCTACTTATATGTGATAGACAGAGCTGTATGACTATATATTTGCATAGTATTGAACAGTGTAATGTGATGTGTAACATAACGCTATTGATTCACACATATTATTAATGCTATTACAATGCAGTCAAATTAACTGTAACAATATGGTATCATGTAAATCAGTACCAGTAGCTGTATTAACTGTCATATACTTTTATAAAAGTCTTTTTAATGCTTGCAAAATGTAAAGAACTACAATTTTGTGATTAGTATATTGAACAATCACTCATGAGTACTTGTTGCAAGCTTGTGGGAAAGGGTATATGGTTGCATGACAGGAGATGTGTGATACTTGGTGTATCCCAGTAGTGGCATATACAGGTGAAATGAAATATTTTCAACATGTATTATTTTTACACAAACAATTTAGCAACCACATGTGTAGTGAATATTATAGTTATATGAAATAATAGGTTATTGGTTTGCTCTCGTAAGTAAATGCATTGTATTACTGATTATTTGTAAGTGTTTATAGTCAACCAAAAATAGCATTATGCATTTTAGGAATTCTCACATGCATTATAAGATGCAGAATAAGAGTATATGGCTGCACCATTTAGAATGTTTGTTTGATGTATGCAGTAGCTTTTACTGCATGAATATTAATAGCATGTATAGCAGCTATGCCTCTAACTTTGCTGCATACTGTCATGGTGTTTATGGGAAGTAAGATGTGCTGATGGCATGTGACTAAAAAGTGGGTAAGTACATAAGGGATACAACCTAACAGTGAGACTCTTAAGATAAAAATCGTTTTTCTATTGGAACACAGTTGGCATGCTTCCCAGGTGCAAGGTGCTGGATATTGGTGCAGAGCTGGCAAGCCCCAGAGTGTTTCAACTAGGGATGTCCCAGGATTATATCACTAGTTGTAAGACCTCCTTACCACTTAGTCTCTCAAAACTTCATTAAATCTGTCTGACATATGGTATAGAGGTAAAGCAGGGAACCAACAGCCATGAACATTTGCAAAAAGTATGGCCAGGGGGATATTAGTTTTTTTTTTTTCATGTTTATAGTTGAAAGGGTATCAGTTGCAAATGCAGTCAGGGTGCTGGGGTCA